>NC_056725.1:1934851239-1934988751 GCF_019279795.1 Protopterus annectens | reverse complement strand
CATAGAATGCAATTGTCAAGGATTATGCTGAGTGGCCAGTATAGCCCCAGCATGGGTCATCTGAAGTCGTCCACCCCAGTCTTCACAAGTGTAGAGTCTGCTTGTGCTAAATACAGTTTGTGTGCAGTGACAACCTTGCCTGGGGGTGGAGATGGGATATGGATGTCCAGGGAAAGGTGGGCATGGTCAGATATCAACAATGGTAGTCTACCTCTGGTGTGGAACAGTGAGTACCCACGTTGCAGATGGACAGGTGCAATATGTATTCCCCATGTGGCTGTGGTGTGTGGTTCTGCCATAGCACATGGACCCACAAATTGTAGTGGCTGTAGGGTAAAGTGGTAGAGGCCTGAGTAGTTCTCACATACAATATGCCTGTACCTGATGTTAACAACTGGAATGGTGCATGTGAACACCTGCATATCCCAGCACTGTTCCCAGGGAAGCTAAGTGTGTGTCCTGGATGTGGGTGTGGTGTTTTGGACTGGTTGTGTTGTGTGTTACAGGTCCTGTGGTCACAAAGCATGGTATAGAACATAACCTGCCAGTGCGATGTTCATATCTGACCCTGACGTAGGTGGCTGCAAATGCATATATATGCTAACCCCCACCTGACAAGTAGTACTACATGTACATACCTCTGTAGAAATAAAGATGTCAGCACCCTATAAATACTGCAGGTGCAGAACAGATGCCCAGTAATTCAGATAGTGCGCTCTGCTAATGCGTCTCCCTCAAGTGTCATAATATAGTTAGGTAGGGGTTTGAACCCTGCAAATGCTCAGTGTGTGTGGGTGGATGAGTGGGGTTTTTGTGTGTGAGAGGGAAATGTCCCTTTTGGCAACTGGGAAAACACACTACAGGATGCACATTCCCCTTTCTAAACACTGATGATGTCAACACCCTATAAGTACAGCAGGAGAAGGGAATCCTCCCAGTAATGCGAATAGCGCGCTCTGCTAATGCATCTGTCTCGAGTGTCATAACATAGTTAAGTAGGGCTTTGAATCCTGTAAATGCTCAGTGTGTGTGGAGGGGGTTAGTGTGTGTTCAAGACTGTATAAAAGAAATATACCTTTTGCCAACTAGGAGAACACACTACAGGATGCACATTTCCCTTTCTAAACACTGATGATGTCAGCACCCTATAAGTACAGCAGGAGAAGGGAATCCTCCCAGTAATGCGAATAGCGCGCTCTGCTAATGCATCTGTCTCGAGTGTCATAACATAGTTAAGTAGGGCTTTGAATCCTGTAAATGCTCAGTGTGTGTGGAGGGGGTTAGTGTGTGTTCAAGACTGTATAAAAGAAATATCCCTTTTGCCAACTAGGAGAACACACTACAGGATGCACATTCCCCTTTCTAAACACTGATGATGTCAGCACCCTATAAGTACAGCAGGAGAAGGGAATCCTCCCAGTAATGCGAATAGTGCGCTCTGTTAATGCATCAGTCTTGAGTGTCATAACATAGTTAGGTAGGGGTTTGAATCCTGTAAATGCTCAGTGTGTGTGGAGGGGGTTAGTGTGCGTTCAAAACTGCATGAAAAAATATCCCTTTTGCCAACTAGGAGAACACACTACAGGATGCACATTCCCCTTTCTAAACACTGATGATGTCAGCACCCTATAAGTACAGCAGGAGAAGGGAAACCTCCCAGTAATGCGAATCGCGCACTCTGCTAATGCGTCCGTCTCGAGTGTCATAACATAGTTAGGTAGTGGTTTGAATCCTGCAAATGGCAAGTGTGTGTGTTTGGATGAGGGGGGTTAGTGTGTGTGCAATGTTGTGCGAGGGAAATGTCCCTTTTGGCAACTAGGAGAACACTACAAGATGCACATTCCCCTTTCTAAACACTGATGATGTCAGCACCCTATAAGTACAGCAGGAGAATGGAAGCCTCCTAATAATGTGAATAACGCACTCTGCTAATGCGTCTGTCTCGAATGTCATAACATAGTTAGGTAGGGATTTGAATCCTGCAAATGCTCCGTGCGTGTGGAGAGGGCTAGTGTGTGTACAAGTCTGTATGAAGGAAATGTCCCTTTTGGCAACTAGGAGAACACACTACAGGATGCACATTCCCCTTTCTAAACACTGATGATGTCAGCACCCTATAAGTACAGCAGGAGAAGAGAAACCTCCCAATAATTCGAATAGCGCACTCTGCTAATGCGTCTCTCCCAAGTGTCATAATATAATTAGGTAGGAGTTTGAAACCTGTAAATGGCATGTGTGTGTTTGGATGTGGGGACACTGTGTGTGTGCAATTCTGTATGAAAAACATCTGCTTTTTTGAAATCAGGAGATCACACTACATGATGCACATAACCCTTTCCAAACAGTGATGATGACAGCACCCTATACATACAGCTGGAGAAGAGACATCTGCTAGTAATCAGAATAGCGCAACTGCTAAAGCGTCACTCTCAAGTGCCCTAACATATTTAGGCAGGGGTTGGAAACCTGTAAGTGTGTGTGTGTTTGGATGTGGGGAGTTTATGTGTGTGCATTTCCGCATGAAAAACATGTTAGTTTTGGCAATCAGGAGATCACACTACCTGATGCACATTACCCTTTCAAAATACTGATGATGTCAGCACCCTATAAGTACAGCCAGAGAAGAGGAACTATCTAGTAATCCGAATAGTGCGCTCTGCTAATGCGTCTTTCTTACGTGTCGTGACTTAGGTAGGTAGGGGTATGAATCCTGCAAATGCCAAGTGTGCGTGTGTGTGGGGGTAGCAGGGTGTGTGTAAATGCAAGTGTGAGAGAACAGATCCTTTTGGCAAATACTACAATACACCAGATGCTGCATATTCCCCCAGTAAACACAGTGGATGTCACCACACTATCAGCACAGCCAAACAGGGCTAGTTGGCCAGTAATGCCAATAGTGCGCTCTGCTACTGGGTCTATTACCATTGTCAGAGTACAGATAGGCATGTTTTGGTAACCCACAACTGCCACGTGTGGTTGTGTCACACATTATGACCTTGTGTGGGTCTTTGTACATAACAATGCATGCCATTGCCTAAAACAGCAATGGCATTGCACACATGATGTATGTGTGTGACACATACACATAAATACCTGTGACCTGCAGTAGTTACCATGTCTGACACATGCCTCGAGTGGATAAATGGTATTGCAATGTATACCAATATGACTGTGTCTTACTGTGCAGGGCACGCGGTATGTGTCTATACAGTGTGGGTGTATATGGTAAAATACCTACAGCAGGGGATACACATCTGGTCTGGGCCATATAGTCTACATGTAGTCGATGTACAGGTGCTGCATGTTCCCACCTGTTGTGGGAGTGGTAACATGTCATTCCACTGCAATTCAGTGACCACATGCTGTGAACCCTTCAACTAGTGTGTTGTAGCTACAGTAATGCTCATGCACAATGTTTGGCTGGATGCAGTCCAGCCATATAAAGACAGCTCTTGAGACTATCATATTGCCAGTGTTGTTATGGAGGATAGGTGGTTTTCCTGTGTATGGGTGAGTTGTGTGTGCCAGGCTATGAACCAGATGGCAGTCCGACACACTGTTAGCTGCACATGATTAGGCCCTGATGCTTTGTGCTGTGCCAACAACCTGGAGGTGTGTGTATCTGTGGTGCCTTGGGATACCACCCCCCTGTCCATGTGTGTTACATGTGTAGGGGACGACAGGCATGGTATGAGGCATAACCTGTCAGTGATGGGTAACACCTGTGAGCCATGAATCAGGACTCTGGTACTGCACAGACATTGCAGTTCACCATGCTGAGGACAGTGTCCAGTGCATGCATCTTGCAGTGTACACTGCTGGTGTTGTGTAGCAGCACTGTTAGTGTCCTAACCTGTGTGATACCCGTGAAGGTGGCTATGTAATCCGTGTCCTGCAGCATAAGGCAGTATGTGTGTATCAAGGAGCTTTGCCAATATACATCGGGCCATGGGTGTCACGTGCAAGATGACCCTTGCACATCATTGTGGCTTCCCTAGCATGTAAGCACATGTTGACAGCCAGCGGATACCCTATGAATGACATTGGAGACTGAGCAGAATGTAGACATACAACACCCTTCCTACATATAGTGGTAGCATACCTGGTGAGGGTATGTTGGCAACCAAGATCAGGCTCATACTGGCTCATGCCACATGCTGAGAGATCCATTCTATGTTCCCTGTCATGTAGTCCAGGGAGGTATGTCTCAGGTCAGCCATAGTGGCATGGTCAATGAGTGAGTCATATGTGTCCATGCCTCTGACTGACCTGTATGCATGTGTTCTGTGGTGGACCATAGTGCCCCTGAGGCATATCACTGTGACCTTCACCAGATACAGCCTGTTGAATGGGACCCCAGTGCAGCACCCAAGACAGGTACCTGACATGTCTGTAGCAGGTGTGTTGTGTAGCCCTACAGGCTGTGAGTGTGTGGCACACGGGATGTGTGCCATGTGTGGCATGTGCTCTGTTCCGATGGAACATATGCCTGTGTGCCAGCTGCGGAGGTGTGTGATGCTCAGGCAGGATGCTATTCTGAGTCCCCACGTATGCCCCAGTGGGTTCAGCATGCTGTCAGTGCGTGTCTATGTCTGACTTGTATTGTAGTCACTGTAATATGACATGCCACCTGACAGGGTATGGCATTACTGGGTTCAGAGAGCTCAGTCCCTAGACTGGCTGTATGGTGGCATCCCACACATGCGTTGTACATTTCTGGCCAAGGGTGATGGCTGACTGCATACATGTGGCAGCTGTGACATTGCCATATGACTCACATAAACCACAACTGGACTATAGAGGTGATTCACAGGTTACGTTTGCACATGCTACCCTAGTAGTGTGATTGCCATGGTGAGTACCAACTCATAGGGCCAATGGGGAACAACATACTAAAGGTGTGTATGTGTGGGTGTACTGTTACTGTTTCATAGCACTGGCATATATGACTGCACACGTGGGTAAATGCCAGGTAAGACATGTGCAATGTGTCACAGGCAACGTACATGTGAACAGGACGGACAGTGAAGTTCTGTCATGTGTAAACTTGACATACGTATCGTACGCTATGCAGATGTCACTAGGAGTCCACAGAAGCACTGTAACTCTGCATTGCAGGTGTAAGCAGTGTTCCAGGGAACCCTGCGAACATGCATGCAAACAAAGCTACAGTAAGCAGGGCTGGAAGTAGTGCATTGTACAACAAAGAAGGGGTAACACTAACAGTAAGTAACAATGCAAATATCTAGGCACTATCAACATGTACCCAGGAATACACAGCGCAGATGCCCATGGTAGAACTGATATTATGTCATACTTAATTGTGATTTGGATTACATTGGTACTGCACACATATCAACATGCGCAAACATCCACATTGCATAGTCGTTGTGGGAAACTTGACACCATTACTGTACATGTCCACCATTGCATATCACTACTTGCGTTAGCTTCTACCCTGTGCTACCCATGTATGCAGCTATCTGTTGACATCCTTACCACCAGCATGCAATTATGTGCAGCTGTTACACTTTGGTGCGTACTATGGGTGCAGATGACAATTCAGTCATATCAGCACACTGTACTGTTATCAGCATGATACTACTAATACACTTCTATGTAGTCACCCTGTGCATCAGCAACGTGTTTACCTGTTCCCGCAATGATGTTGGAGATTGCAGGAGGTGGCACAGTGTCATCATATGCACAGGGTGTGAATTAGGTATGCCTGAGTCTGCCACTGATACCACCAATTGACATGTGTGTGTATGTGTGTTGGTGAGGGGCAGCAGTACAGGGTGGGGCACTGTTGGTGCAGTGTGTGCATGTATGTGGTCGCCCTAGGTGTTAACATTTCGTATGTGTGTATGCACGCACACAGTTCCACCTCATGGCTGCCATATACAGGGGTTTGTTGACAGCCACAGACTGCACCTGGCAGGTCATACAGATCAGTGTCTGTGGGCACGGACACGGTACCTGTGCCTGGCAGGGGTGCTACGGACCGTATCCAGTACTAAGCCAGACTGGGTACTGTCATCAGAAGTGGTAGTGTGTTGACTGGACACAGGTCCCTGTTGGGACTGTCCAGAGCCATGTGCACGTGGTCTCCTGGGGCATTCCGATGACAGCACAGACCCAGCATTGCTGGGGCTGCTGCTAGCACTATGGGGGCATGCACGGGCCTGTTGTCATCTGCGCCGACTGCCAGCTGCTGCTGTTGCTGGCATACGCCCACGTCGACACCGCAAACGCCCACCATTGCCCTGGCTCATGGACATTTGGTTGTGGAACTGCTGTAATATGTCCCCACAACGTCTGTCTATGACATCAGTGAAATTACGGATAGCATCCACGATGTCACGCATACTGTCAGTCATGGCTGTGCGACATGCTCTCAGCTCCCTCAGACCCTGTCTGGTGTACCTTTCCATACGCGACTGTGCCTGCATGACAGCCCAAAACATAGCTGAGGTTGACAGACCTCTTTGGGCACGTCTGCCAGAGGCAGTACGCCCACGGATGCTCCCACGAGAACCCATGGGCAACTGTCTGTGTGGTACCATCGCAGGACCCTGCCCATGGCTGCTGTGTGGGGATGCATGTGCCTCAGGTACCACATTACCCTGGTCAATGCCCACTGTATCCTGTCCATCACCTAGGGACAATGGTGACAAAGGATGTACTGGCAGGATGACTGTGTGCAATGATGTGGTTGACAGCTGTGTACTGTCAATTGGCTGACCAATGGTGGACCCTGACACACCTTCCTGTACCATTACACAGATATCATCATTACCAGTACCTGTGGCACCAGATTCAGGTTCCCTGCTGCAGGACACCAGAGCAGCACCAAAACCTGTGGGAGGAAGACAGGAAACACAGTTTACAGTGTCCACACATTGTTACCAGTGATGCACTTATGCACACATGCACACATGCACACATGGACACATGCACACATGCACACATGGACACAGGCACACATGCACACATGGACACAGGCACACATGCAGACATGCACACGTGGACACATGCACACAGGCACACATGCACACATGCACCCAGGCACACATGAACACATGTACACATGCAGACATGCACACGTGGACACATGCACATGTGGACACATGCATACATGCACACGTGGACACATGCACACATGAACACATGCACACATGGTCACATGCACACATGGACACATGCACACATGCACACATGCACACGTGGTCACATGCACACATGCACACATGCACACATGCACACGTGGACACAGGCACACATGCACATGTGGACACAGGCACACATGCACACATGCACACGTGGACACAGGCACACCTGCACACATGCACACATGTACACATGCACACATGGGCACAGGCACATCTGCACACATGCACACCCCGCAGTATACACACACAGCACTACTGAGTTACACTAGTGTTAGTAGCACTATCAGGGCTATTATAGGTATTGTTAAACACACTCACCAGCATGGATGGCCTGCCTTGCTGTAACCCCGGAGCGACCTGCAGAAATGATGAGATTAATGTCAGTGGGCACAATTGTGCCATTGATACTGGATATGATACAGTGCAGTAGTACACCAGTTGCCTTTCACACGTCAGCTGCTGATATTGCCAATATCACACATGCACAATTACATACTATGATGACAGCTACATACCACGGACACACCTTACACATGCATAAACTAACAGTGTACAGAACAGTCAAGTGTACATATGGCATATTACCTGCATGCTCCATGTCATGCTGCTGTGTGGATCCAGCCTCCATCATGATGCAGGTGTACTGCTGTTGCTGTTCCGGGGCTGGAGCCACAACACTTAGGAGTAGCCCCTCCAGTCTGGTGAGGGGGGGATGTGTGGCCACCCCACCTCCTGTGGCAACCTGTTGCCTGTGGATATCCGATGCACGCTGATGGACATTTCTGATTACATCACTGCAGTGATGTCGTACCTGCTCATATGTCCTATTATGCGTGCCAATGTCATTTACCCTACGGACAAGGTCTTGCCACAGTGCAGCCCTCTCCTGCTGATTCTGACTGGTGCGGGAAAACAGTATGTCATACTCCCGCACCAGGCTCTAGTGTATCTCCTCATCTTCCGCTGCAGATTAGGCAGGATTACGCTGATGTGCCATCTCCCTGGAAGAGAACACAAACAGGATATCAGCAGACTATGTCAGCAATATATGGCACACATACTATACATGATACTCATGTGTAGTGATATACTACTACTCCCATATGTTGCATGTGTGTGTGCCATGGTGGATACACAAGTACATGACCAGATATCAGTGCTCAGCCAACACCTGTGCAACAATACCTGCCACATTCCACACAACATAGTAGCATGCCCCATCGGTCAGCACACACTGACAGGTCCAATGCACAACCTCACTGTGGGGGTTCATCCCAAGGTACTGTATGTGGGATGCCATCCACTAGTGTGATGTGGACATAAGTTACTCGGCCTGGATATACATATCCCACCACCACCACCAGCACAGTAGACTACTTTGATATGTATGTGATTAGACAGTTATTCATTTGTTAGGACTGAGATGGTATCCATGCAGCACACTGGGCCAGTGGAAGCAACAACCCACACTGCTGACCCCTTTGCAAATGCTTATCACGGACATGCCACAGATTGCATGGAACTTGCACACACATTTCTAACCCAGACCCTATGCACAAAGGTTAGGCATCCTGTCTGGTGGACCCCAGACAGAGGCAGATTGTATAACAATAGCAGGAGGCTACTGTAGGGCAGAGCAGATTCACATTAAGGGAAGGCATCTGTGGTCAGCACTGGTACTACGCTACGGTCTCTCATAACAATGGCCACGGCCTACTCTGGGAGGGAAATGGCCACAAACACTATGGATAACCACAAGGCCTTCTTCAGTTATGTTACACATATGGACCAAATGCCTCAGATATGCTCTGCATTAATACACACCTACTTAACATTCACCAAACACACAGATATTGGCAACATTCTTGCAGACAGGTTCAGTGCATGTATCCCCCCTCCTTCTCCCCCACCAGTTGAAATACTTATCACAGCTGTATGTAACCTCCCTATCATCTCACATGTCCAGGTGAGGGCCGCCCTCAGCAAAGCAGAACACACAGCATCATTGTGACCTGATGGTATCCCTGGATGTGTGCTACATGCACTCCAAGAGGACATACAACCACATATAAGACTGATAATTAATCTTGGTCGTACTACATGATATGTACCTGGACACTGGCATACAGCAACAGTGGTCCCACACCACTAAGAAGGCACCTCTACTGACCCTGGAAACTACCACATCATATGCATAACCGGCCTGGTCTGCTAAGCTATGGAATTATTCTGTATGGGATGCATATGCAGTGATATCGGGTACCTGCAGACACTTGTTCCCAGCCAGTTTGCCTTTGTGATGGGCTGATCCTGCCTTTTGAACCTAGCTGACCTTTCAAAGCAGTCACTACAGCCATTGCTGAGGGCAACGCACAGACAACTGCTGCCAGGATCATGGCCTAACACTGATTGAAATGTAATGTATAGTCATCCCCTTTTGGTGGAACTACGTACACACAACATACAACATGGACATACCTATAGATACAGACCTATGACACACTTGGAGGGTTCACAGTATGCAGACTATTAACCTGCTACTTTGCATTACCTGTGTTTGTCGCAGCTGGTTGCGTTACCACTGCTTCTGCTTCCTGCTGCTACTGTCACTGCTGACAGCTTAGAATCACAGTGTGTAGCGTGTGGTTTTTTTTTTGTTTTTTTCTCTCTGTCTCAGTTTGTCTCTCTCCCTCTGTCTGCTTCCAGACAGTGCAATGAATGTATTGCATGTGTGGAGTGTTAGTACAGGATGCTTTTGTAGGTATCTGCATAGGTCCATGTGATGGCCTCTGCACCAATTGTAAGCCAGCATTTGTTAATTGCATGCAGCCAGTTGTGTACTGATTGCAGTTCTCACTGTGATTTCAGGACAGTGCTATAAAAGGGTATGTGAGATAGGCGTTGCCCTTTCAGATTGTAAGACCATGCTGGTATGCTGTGGACACTGTTCTGTGAGTGTAAAGGTTAGTATCTCTCTCATGATTCAGGCTGTGTTGTAGATTCACATTTCTCCATTCCTCTCTCCTGTTCCCTGTAGTAAGTGTGTATGCACAATGATACCTACAACTATATATAGATATATATATATATTTATATATATATATATATATATATATATATATATATATATATATATGTAAATATACATACATTTATATATGTACATCAACTGACATTATTACCTACAAGCTACCAACTAGCATGGCTGTTTCTGTTCACACACTACTATTATGGGAATGAAGTAGTTTTGTCAGTAATTCTAAATGACATGCTTTGTGTACTACACATCCTATATTCCCTTTACATTCATCCCTACTATTACATGTTATATTTATTTTAGCACAATGTTCTTGTATAAGAGTCATGGCTTAGTGGTAGGTCATACAGACTAATGCTTCCTGGGTTCGGGACTGACAGTGGGATTTTATTTTGCTTTTGAACTGACTACAGGACCTGTCAATCAAAGTGACTAAGGCACTTTTAAGCAGTTGTAACCGGGTTAGCACTGGTTTGCGTGGAGCTCACGCATGCGCACTGGCGGTTAGCTCCACGCACACACGCGCACACCCGCTTACAACCGCTTAACAGTGCTTACTCTGGCACACACCCGCGCTATTTTCTTTGCAAGAAAAGAAAATGGGAAGACAGGAAAGTGGTGAAAAAGGGGTCACAAAGAGGGTAAGACAGTAAGGAAACAAGCTTGGGATTTGCAGGAGGGATGTAGGTAAGGCCCATAGCTGCCCATTTCTTCATCAGCAACAGCTGTGCATATGTAGGTAATTTGGTGTGACATTTGAAACCTTCCACCCCTGAGAGAGGTGTCAGGACAACAATAATACTTGTTGTACAGCCAATTATAATTGATAGTTTCCATGTCCAGCAGACATGTGTGCGGAATGGGCAGCTATGTATGGGTGTAATTTTTTGTGGGTACAGAGTGCCCTTTTTTATTTTTATTTTTTTTTCAGGTGGGAGTGGTATGTCAGGTGAAGGAAGTCGGTATAGCTGGGGAGGTAGGTTGGGTAGGTAAACAGAGAAGACAAACAAGACGCATACAGGGGTGGTGTATGACACATGTGGGGGGGGTTACACAATTGACGGGGATGGAGGTTTGGATATCCAGAGCCCATGAGCCCACAGATGGCAACAGTGGAACTGATATCCCCACCCACAGGCAGTTGCCACTGTTCCTTCACTGCCCAGGACAGGGCTGTGCTGGGGGCTGTGTAGGCCGGGCAACAGGCATGCCCGTAAGTTGTGCCACCTGTGCCTCAAGCTGGCATAGGGGCTCAAAAACAGAGTCCCGGATCTCCATACGCACCACAGTCCGGACGCTACGGAAGGTGAGTGGTGGTTCTCCTCTGGCCACACTTGCAGGGGGGGGGGCAGCCCCATCCCCTGCAGTGCTTCCACCCGCAGGTGGCACAGGGCCACCGGAGGAGGGTCCAGACTGGGCACTAGTGCCAGGTGCGCTCGCCAGCAGAGGTGGGAGAGGTGGGTCCGCTGGAACCCGCCTTCCCTGTCATCCTATGTTTTGCATTATGTCATGACAGTTTGGGTTAGTGACATATAATACCATTCACAATTAGTTGTAACAGCATGCATTAGTATTCCCATTAACCAAACACCCAGATATTCACACCACTGAACAGCAACCATAACACATGCATAATTTGAACAGCAATACACAGTCCAACAACATGCAGTGTTGATTGATGGCAACAAGCCATCAGGTTTGGATGTATGAACAGGGCAGATGCATCAACGGACATGCAAATATATATGACCCAACAGGACAAATGTCCAGGGGTGTTAATTGTGATTGCACATACCATTTTCACGTGGAATGGGTTATATGTGGTTATAGGGTGGGGTGAAGAAAATAATATTAACACCTTTGAATACCAATACATATGCTGTACATTTCTAATAGCTGCACATATATACACACTACTGTTCTGACTACAGTTTCCTATATGATAACTACTTCAACTTGGTGATAGGACTGTTACTGCAACATCAATATATATTTTATTGTTCTTCATACACATTCATATCTAGCTTTGTTCAGCTACATCATCCTGCTACATTTGCTTTATATAGCTATAGACAGGTGTGGATGTTTGGTATATCAGACAATCATACTATCTGCATATTGCAGACTGAGAGCAACATATCCAGATTTTGGGATACACATTCCAGATGCAGCAACACTTTGAACAGATTTCGCTGTTTGGTTTTGATTCTCACATGCATTTCATTCTGTCTTGACTGCAGTATGCTTTATTCAGGGGTTATTACTACTGTATTGCTGGATGGGTTATATGTGGTTATAGGGTGGGGTGAAGTAAATAATATTAACACCTTTGAATACCAATACATATGCTGTACATTTCTAATAGCTGCACATATATACACACTACTGTTCTAACTACAGTTTCCAATATGATAACTACTTCAACTTGGTGATAGGACTGTTACTGCAACATCAATATACATTTTATTGTTCTTCATACACATTAATATCTAGCTTTGTTCAGCTACATCATCCTGCTACATTTGCTTTATATAGCTATAGACAAGTGTGGATGTTTGGTATATCAGACAATCATCCTATCTGCATATTGCAGACTCAGAGCAACATATCCAGATTTTGGGATACACATTACAGATGCAGCAACACTTTGAACAGATTTCACTGTTTGGTTTTGATTCTCACATGCATTTAATTCTGTACTGACTGCAGTATACTTTATTCAGGGGTTATTACTACTGTATTGCTGGATTCATGACACTTTCTCACACTCTCTCACTTGTTTTCATTTTACTATTCAGGATGGTACTTACTTCTAGGCTTTATTGACATGTTTTACCTGTAGTTATTACAATCCTTTCCAGCAGTCTCACTTCTGTCATGTTTCAGTATTTAAACAGGGATATATTTCACATGTGATTTCATCATCTTTTGCAGCTATACTTTTCAGCCTGCTGCAGGTTGTGTACTGTTTTCTTACAGGTGGGGCATCTTTATTTCAGAATTTATGTCAGACATTTTCATTTTTCTGTTTGGATTACAGACTGCAACACACTTTTGTAATCAAGCAATACTTGCAAACACTTTCACACTGTTACTTGCACATTTTATTACTTAGTGACTACACTGCACTCTTTTGCTGACTGTCATACTTTTATATTTCTTTACAGTTACTGGTAGTGGATTACTGACCTGCCTGGTGGCGCAACCACACCAGCCTATCACCATAGGCTCTGCGGTTTGCAGAACGGACACCTGCAGCTGTAATATAAATGAAGTAATATTGGAATACACATCTCCATAATATCAGCTAGTTTAATTTCTTACATACATAATTAAATGTAACTTACTCAGTAGTGAGGCATTGGGCATTTGCCGGGCCTCCTGGTTCCAAAGGTTCAATTGGTCCTGCTTGCATCTCTTCAGGTCTGCATGGTGGTGACGGACCTGCTCACCAGTCCTTGGAATCCCTGTGGCACTGGTGAGATCATGAGCCAACCGGTCCCACGCCTCAGCCCTATATGCTCCCCACAGGACCTGGCCCTGCATGAGTTGGGCCTCATGATTGTGGACTAGGAGCCAGACCATGTACCTGGACTCCTCAACGCCCCACCTATGTGCTCGAAAGCAACTACCCTCACCTACTTCTGTCATTCTGGCTGCAAGTCAGTTCTACAATCGTTTATGCTGTGTATTCCTGCCTATGGGGCTTATATAGTCCGTTTTTCCCACACATATCTGTGATTGGCCAATTTGGAATTGTATCAACTTCACTAAACCTGCATTGTCATGCTCCAGTTTGTATTCATTCCTATATATTAGCTATTATTGCATTTATAGGTACTGCTGTCATGGCTTAGTGGTTCAGTACCTTGACTATGGTGTATAGTATTCTGGGTTCAAACTTGGCCACTACTTTTTATTTTTTATGACTGTCTAGACAAGCTGAGGGGTGTGTCTGTGTAAAGGCAGTTTTGATACGGCTTGCTCAACGTTGCCCGTCGGTTAGCTTGTTTGCGCAGTGCGCAGCTCTGCGTAAACGGGGTACACTGGTTTAAGCCTCATTTGGCTATCAGCACGCATATTACGCTCAGCTCAGTTAGGGGCACATAGATTTAGCATGTTAAACCACTGCTCAGCTACGGGCACTCATTTTGCACCAGTTAAACCACTGCTCACCTACGGGCAGATGTACTCACCCTGTTAAACTGTAGCTCAGCTATGGGCACATCTGGCATTTTTTATTGTTTTGTTACCTCACATTTCTTCAATATAAATGGGCTATTTCATTACATTTTACATAAAATGTGATTTTATGTGTACATATTTGTCAGGGACTTGTTTCATGCTTATTTTGCTAAAAATAAAAATTGGTGTTGTGGGGGCTCGAACCATGAATGCCTGCTCTTCAGCCAACATCTCTACTGCTATGCTATTGCTTCTTTGCTTACTTTGCATATTTAGTTCTTATATGCTTTCCCACTGACTGCTAACTGTGGCTGCGCTACGGGCACGCCCGTGCAAACGAGCGCACTCACGGTTAAACATCTTTACAATTTAAAAAAAATGATGAGATGTTCATTTGTACATTTTATGTTCGTAGTCTGTGGGGGCATGTGTTGTGTTGTGTTTATTCACATTTCCATGGACTCTGTTGTGGGTGTTTACTTTGGGCACTTTTACTCTTCTGGGGGCGTGTCCGCTTACAGGGCTCGGCCTATGGACACGCCCCCTACTGTCTTACACGGACTGTGTTAGCCTTAGGTGTGATTCAGCATGCTCTCATGAATATGCAGAGCATGCTGACATCACTCCGTTTAACTGCAGCCTCCGTGTATGAGTTATAACTCTTACACGGAGGCTTCGTGAATCCTGCCCCATGTCTTCTAATAACAAGTCATTTCTACGAAAAGCAACATTAATTTCATTACGTGAAACTTCACAATATTTTTCAGTAAAAAGCAATGCATTAATTTGATACTGATAATCCACGGAATTCATAACTACCACCCCACCCCCTTTATCAGGTTTCATTACCCTGATATCAAAATCATCAATTAATTCATGCAGCAATGCGTTTTCACATTTGGTAACATTTGAATATTCAACCACATTCCTTTTATCAACTATTTGGCGAATATTAAATTTGCACATTTTCTCAAAGGTTGAAATAACATTGTTTAGGGGTGGGTTAAATATACTAGAATGATGTCAATTATTAAACACACTCTGCTCATTAGCAAATAATGGTTTAAAATTAATTTTTCTCCTATACATTTTTAAATCACATATGACATACACAATATTTGCTTTTCGTGCTTGCACAAAGGTAAAGCCCTTTGAAAGAATGCCAGCATGTCCAGTATTTAGAAGTCGCCTACAGTATTTTTAATAATATTAGGCATGACAGTACTTACAGTTGAAGTTTCATCAAAGCTTGTCACTTCACTTTATTGTATAAAAGTCTCTACAGACTGTCCAGAAAACAAATAAGTAAAGGAATATCCACCCAAGTCATTATTTGTAAAGTTTACCTCCTGTAGTAGCTGTTGGTTTGCTTGGGTTGGGCTCCTTGTGGAAAATGTGTGTCCTGTTGTTGCCATGAAGGAAGCCGCTTCTTCCTGTTCTGATTCTGAATCTGCTCTGAACATCGTGGATCCACTTCTTCTAAAGGATAGATTGATATGTAACCTCCCCTGTTCTTACTTCATGGATAGCCCCTCGTCCCTGATTGGATCTGAGTCGCTTGTTACCATGGGAACCAGGTGGTGGTGGATATACTCTGTTTTGAGAGTATAATTTTATATCACGTTTAATTTTATTCATTTTACATTCAAAGTTTTTATTACAAAAATCATTCACTGAGGCAAAAATATTCTGAAAGTCTCTGTTATGCTGACCAAACAATAAGTCCGAATGGATGCTGTTATTTAGTTCAGTAAGCTTCTGGTCAAGCACCTCAATCCGTATATTGTTATATTTGATCATTAGTCTCATCAGATCATATCCAGCACTTATCAAATAATGAGTGCAATTCATTGAGAAATTCAGAGTTTGTAGCAGCTCCATTAGGGTAATGCCATAGTCGCGAATCCTTCGGTACTTGTGACAGTTGAATGTTCTGTAAATAATTATTTTCTAACTGGAGCCACTTATACTCAAACAATGTATTTTCAAATGAATCCAAATGGTCAGCTATGGTCGCCTCAACTTCTATCTCAGTGGTATTATTATTCACAGCTGTACCACAGAGGTTAAAAGTAAAATTATTTATTTTCCAGTCACATGCATCTCTTGAGGGAGTTTCATCTATATTAACCCTCAAATTTTCCCTGTTAGACACTTGCGTTAGGGGCAAACCCAAAGAGTCAGGGAACATACCTTGAGTTGCTGCAATGTTATTGCCATTAACTTGTCGGGCAATAAGCGATAATTGTTGGCTTACTTGTAATAATAATGCAGATACATCTCCAGTATTTTCAGGTTGTTGATTCTCCATAAAAGTAACTCCCAACGAATTGAAACTCCAAACAGATAATTTACAGCACAGGAACCAGGAACAATGTTGAACAGCAACCTTCAAAAGAACCAGAACCAAGGAAATTGACCACACACTTTATTAACAGTTGTTAAGCGCTTTCGTTTAACAAAAGTTCACCAGAACAACATTTTCACACTTAAAAAACTCTCAATATATACCCCTATTCAAAAATCACATATTATTGATTAATTAAAATTTAAAGTTGTATACACTTGATACATATATATATAAATGAATTAAATACTATGTATAAGAAACATCTTAAATAGACAGTCAATATGAATTCTGTATTTCATTAAACATATATTATATAAAAATAATTATATTTATATAATCTTATGCCATAATGAAAGCCTCCACAGTACCACCACAGCACTGCTATCATTTACCGATATAGTTAACCACCAAAGAAACAAGGGACTTGACTTTTCAAAAGCCTTTGACATGGTATGCCACAGTATTCTTCTTGAAACTCTACCTACCCTAAACTTAAGCTCCTCCTCTATATCATGGTTAAATAACTACTTATCTGGCCGTCAACAAGCAGTCCTATGCCATGACCAGCTGTCCCTCCTGCTACCATTATCCATAGGAGTCCCTCAAGGATCCATCCTAGGCCCACTACTGTTCTTGCTATTTACTAACCAAATCTCTTCTTCCTCACACACTGCATCAGTAGTACAATATGCAGATGACACCACCATTATATGTGCCACCCCCACCTTAAATGAACTGCTAACCCTAACCCAAAATAATTTTACTCTAGTCGAAATATGGTTCACTATCATCAAACTTATTCTTAGTCCAAAAAAAACGAAACTAATTCTTTTCAGCCCTGGTCGAGCTCCTCCTCTAAACAATAGTTTTACCATTTACTCCAAAGATGACATCCAAATCACTTCAACCGCACAGACTAAACTACTAGGTGTAGAAATATACAATAGCCTGAAATTTGACATCCATATAGCACAAGCCGTCGATAAAGTGAACAAAAAGCTAGGACTTCTCTATAGGAACACACAGTTTATCACAAAATATACCAACGCTACTATTGCAAGGAGTCATCTCTTATCCATCCTTCTTTATGCCTCCCCCATCCTTACTAATCTCCACCAAACTGATCTTAACAAAATGGAATCTTGTTATAACAAGATTGGTAAGTTTACTACTGAAGCCTCATACAGATCTCACCACTGTCAAGTACTTAAGCAGCTCAATTGGCTTGAGTTCCCTCAACTACTCCTACTCAATCAACTCTCAATATCATGCAAACTCTACTACCTTCCTGAAAAAAAAACAGCACTCCAGTATCTAATTCACCCCCACATTCCCAATAGAGCCTTGAGATCTACTTGCCAGAACCTCATAAATGTCATCAAATATAAAAATGATGCTGGTAAATCTCTTTTTGTCTGGACTATTGTCAGAATCTGGAACTCACTAGCAAGTCAAATAACCTCTACTACCTGTACTATTCAATTGAAAAAACACCTGAAAACCCACTTTTTAAACAGTTTGCTTTCTCATGCTATTCCCCGGGTTAATTCTTGCCATTACCCTCTTTCTATGATTCTACTAAGAGTCCCCTGATTTCTTTTTCACTGTAAAGTTTAATAACCAACTGGTATTACTTTACTAAAATATTACAAGTATTTATAATTAGAGGCAAACACTACCTGTCACCTCAATTGAATATCTTACTCAGATATACAGTATTACTATTAAAAAAAAATAATATATATATATATATATATATATATATATATATATATATACGGATATATAGTTCTTGCTGTTATAATCCTTAAAAATGTTAACCTATGTACTTTACTAATTGTCTCCTTTAAGAATTTGTTAATCTATACTTTACTGTATGTTTATATGGATGCAACATTTCTTTAGGTATTTTTTCTTGTATGTAATTTTCTTGTATGTATTGTTATTGGAGCTTTTCTCCCCAGGCCTCTGCTGAAAATGGATCTGTGTCCAGTTTCCCGATAAACAAATGTTAAATAAAATAATAAAGTAAGCTAAGTGTAGACACATGACCAGTGGGACTGTCAGTACTTACAAGGTGGCTTCAAGCCAGCGTTACCTGTACTCCAGTACAGGATTTTGTGTACTACAGACTTTGGCAGCTGTACCTGTTTCCACAGTACAGCACTTACCTGAAATTGCCCACGGCATTCCCCGGCTGTGTGCTATATTTAATACATGTGACCGGGGTACATAATGTAACACCACACACAGGGTGACTGTCTGCATACCTCTCGCTGTACATGTTTTTAGCATGTCCAATATTTCGCCCCATATGTCTGGTCTCTTTCTCATACATTTGTGGTGGTCTGCTAAATATTGTATAATGTAGTCACTGAATAGTACTAACTACAGACGCATTCAAGTAATGGGCTTTACATCCTGCAGCTATCCTGTTCTGATGCAACCCACTGTTATACTAGTCACCTTCTAAGTTAATCAGAGCATGTGTAATGTCTGTCTGTAGTTTTGGTTCTTTGTCCCCCCCATTCTCTCTGACTTTCTCCAGCTTTTTTGCAGTAACAGATTGAAAGTATAACAGTCTATGGGAATACGACCATACGACTACCTCACATGCAAAAGTCTGGATGCTGCCAGATTCAAACCATCAACAACATCATCCATGCTAACATCTCTAGCCCACTGAGCCACACTGCCCACCAGACAGAGATGTGTCATTCATCACACAATCAACAGCATACAGACATACATTGTCATTCTTGCATTACTCGAGACATACAGCATGTGCTCAGGTTCTATGTCACAGCCCTGAGACTGGCTGGTCTGCTGATATATCATTGCTGACTTCCTATTACAGCAGTTGTATGGGAACACTGATGTGTTGGGGTGGGGAACGACCAGCCCATCATCTGCTGGCATAGACAGTTGTGCAACTGTCCTGTGACGCCACTGTGTGCCATCTCCCTTGAATAATGTATTGGATTTTCCAGCCATGTGGCCTAGTGAATATTATGGAGCACATACTATTGGACCGGCTACATGTTGTCCCATGTGGTTGTTAGATTTATCCAAGTATCCCAGTAGCCCACTGTATTCTCTTGCATACATGCGGCAGGTCCATACATATGTTACCATATTGTAGTACTCTTTATAAGTGGTGTATAGGTGAGTGACTTACCTTGCAAATGCAGCAGTTGATATATCTGTAGTTCAGGGCTGACTCTGTCTGATGCATGCACTACACAGCCAATACATGGTTAGTTATAGGTTGTGTGGGCTGGCTGGCATCATTTTTAGTATATGTATGTGAGTCGGAGTAATGTGTCAGTCCCTAGGGCCCTAGGTTGTCACTGCATGTGCTATGTGTTGTCTCTTGACCATGGCCAGGGCATACTGGGCACACCTACATCTGCCTAGAGGGACATCCTTAGGGGGTTCCTCCTCCAAGTCCTCCTATGGGTGTGGCTGTGGGGACCTAGGCATTGGTGGGGGATGAGTATCCCTTCCCTTTACTGATTCTGCAGCAGCTGTTTCCACAGGATCCTACTGTGTAGCATGGCACATACTGTGAACATCTGTGCACATTTGGCTGGAGAGTACTGTAGGGTTCCACCAGATATACAGAGGCACTGGAACTGTGACTTCAGCAGCCCAAAGACATGCCCTAAGGTGTTCCTAGTTTGTGTGTGTGCCTCATTATGGCATTCTACCATGGGTGTGGATGCATTTCTGATGGGTGTTGTCATCCCCGGTTCTGGTGGGTAGCCAGCATCCCCCATTAAATGGCTGTGCAGGATGTCACCCCTAGCAAACATCTGGTACAGCTGTGATGCATGTCAGATATAGGAGTCAAGATAGCTGCCGGGGCTGCTAGCACACACATTCATGATAATGCCCTGGGCATTGCACATGACCTGACAGTTGATGGAGTGATACCCTTTGTGGTTGATGTAAATTCTACGCTCCTCACCGGGTTGTGCTGCCTTGATGTGTACAAGAGTGCAATCTATGGCACACAGCACTTCAGGGTAGTGTGCTACATTGTAGAAGTGTTGCGTACTGCTGGCTCTCACCTCAAGGATGAGGGGAAAATAAATGTGCTCACTGGCATATGGTAGCATGGCATCCAGGACGTGGTGGAGTACCTGGATGCTGATACCTGCAAGATCCCCATCATGTCCCCAGTTGGTCTTTGGAAAGTACCTGAAGCTAGTATCCTAAGAGCTATACATACCTTTATTTCTACTGTGATGGGTTCCCCTCTGTTGGCTGTGGGTATGAGTTGAGGGTGGCAGAGCTCAAGTTAGTTGTTGTAGTATGTCCCTGTCCACCCTGTAGTGCTCTACAATCTACCATCTCCAGCTCATGTAGCTCCTGGAAGGTTACCCTGGGCCTGAACACTCTCCTCCTTTTCAGTCTAGGCCTACTGTCAGCAGCAGCAGCAGCAGCATTGACTTCAGCATCTAGCACATACAGATGTAGCAGACCTGCAGCAGCCCCTAGCATTCCTTCAGTTAAAAATCCCAAGTCTGTATTCACTGGTGCAGAGTATGGGGGTGAAATCAGATTGTAGGGTGTACACAACCTTTATAGTGCTCTGATGTAGGTGCAGCCTGTGTGATTGGCTAGCTATGATGCATTCCACCTGCCAAGTACATCATTAAAGACTGTTAAAGGCTCTAAATTAAGGGAAACAGGGGACATCAGTAATTAATATATCATTGGCTTTTTCAGCCAGTTTTTTTTTGACATCCTTTCTCACTCATCACATAGGCGTGGTGTGCAAACATGTGCCCAGAAGGTAAATAATGGTCAGCATCTACTGTTCACACTCCCATGAAAGGTCATGCTTATCACGGTTGCACGCCATGCAAATATGCGGAAACACGTGCCCTGAAGGTAAACAAAGCTTAGCAGAAACTGTACACAACCCCCCCCTCCCATGCTCAGCACAGCAGTTAGCCACACAAACATGGGCCGCTGAGCTCCAGTGAGCTTACAAGTCCTCAGACACATCCCCTCTTGACATCAGCTACCTGTTGTGTGGACACCAGCACAGTTCTGTGCCAATATGGAAGGGATATGCAGACACGTATACCCATTTGTGCTATTCAGTACCCCCCACATCATTTGTATAGGGATCTTTCACACAACCAGGAAACTACATGGTTCCATCTCCTGCCTTATTAGCAACTGCACCATTCCACCACTGTAGATACTTCACACAGGGTCCTATAAAACATTACTGTCACATACTATTAAATTTGTTTTTTCCACTCTTTTTTTTCATATCAGCATGTTTGTGCACTGCAAAGCGCTGTGCAAACGTACCCAGATCATTAAAAAAAATAAACATATTTTTACTTAATTCCCTTATGTATTTGGACACATGGTGGATAGTTATGCTCATATCTGTATGTGCTATGCCATTTCTGTCCATCTACCTACATTTTCACAGCCCCTGTTCTCTGTCTAAAATCCTGTATACGGACTTTTTCCATGTACACTACGAACACTGACACGGGGTCTTCAGGGCTGCCTAACTGCTTGCTGGATCACTCTATCTCCCTCATTTGCATGTAATTCAGCTGTTTATGGGGTGATTTGCATGCCGTGGATACTTCTGTGTTGGTGTGTGGGTGCTTACTGCCCATCTGTGTTTACTGAATTGCATACCTGCTTACTTTCATGTAAGCAGCATGCCAAGATGCCTACATGGTAAAAAAGAGCATGTAAGCTTTATTAAATTCCCCCCTTATTTATGTTGATGTACACATCAGCAAGTGTGATTTCTTTGTTCAAAGCACATATCATCATGCGTTAGCAATCTGAGTATTACTGGATGTATTTTTCTATCCACTAAAAAAATACAATAAAATAAAATACAATAAAATAATCCAGAACATGCTTATAATGCATTAAATGCTTAAGTGTGTATACCATCCATGGCCTCTGATGAAGGTAACATATAATTATTTTATAGTATTTGCCATGTCGGACTTCCTTGAACTCTTGACTTTATTCATTTTAATTTCATATATTGTGATGACTGCAAATAAATTAAACAAATCTTATCATAGCATTTCATAATTTATGCATATTTATCGTTATTTTATGCATATTTGTAACGATGTGGGTTTTATAGTTGTACATTATTTGCAGTTTTGCACTCATCTATTTCAAAGTGCTTTTGTTTTTTGACGCTGTAATCAACTGTTGGATTTCTGTATTTCTGCTTGATTCTAAGTGTAGACTGGTTTACCATTTAACTTGATTATTTGCTGCACATTGGGCTTCATTTTAGTAGTTTAAGTTAGAAAAGTTAGGTCTGTTCTCTAGTGAATGTAGAGTGTAGCCTGGTCTCTTCTGTGCTGAGAATCACTGAGGAAACCTTAAGAGTGTAATTGATGTGATTGGTCAGTGGGCTATTTTGATTGTTTACTGCTTTCCTCTGCCTGTATACAGTTGTCACATTTACATTATAATGCTCATCTCACAGTGGTGTTTAGAAGTGCCTTGGATAGACGCAGGTGCTTAGAATCTCAATGTCCCCATAAACTACCCCTAAGAGTTCCTGAGCACATAGTTGCTCAGTGAGCAGTAGGTTTGCATGAAGAGAGAGCATTGCTCTGTGAGAGAAAACTAAGGCAATACTTCTTAGCTAACAAGCACCCTTGCAGATCTATTTTCCTTCACAGTGGTTGCACAAAGAGGAGCAAAGAGTCCCTTGGTACCACTCTACCCTTGTACCCCATAATATATATGCCTGAAAAGATGGATCTGCACTTTCCTACTATCTCTGTAGCCAACTTGGTAGAAATGGACATCCTGTGACAGTGTAGATATTGTGTCATGTTTTCTGATGAACACCTAGTTCTCAAACAATCTGACACAGTATGTGAGAGATGCATTTATAGAGCATCTCTGGAGGCAAGGCTCTCAAAAAGAGCCACTAAAAATATCAAACAGTTTATCATAAACACACAACACTACACAATATCTGCCACACAGAGTACAGGACAAACATATACACCCACATAAGCTGAGGCTCTTAAAAGTAATCTACCCAAATCAAAACCTCTAAGGTCTCCCAGATGCAGTATTTAAAATATGTATCCGCTGCAACCTCAAAAACGCATTACCAAAGGAACACCCACTAATACAAATTCATCCTCAAATCACAGTTTCTCTAAATTGAGGTCCATAAGGCAAACAACTATACAGTCCAACATTTTGGTCATAGGAGATTCCATTGTGAGGCACACCAATGTCCCTCCCAGCAGGCTAAGCAAAGAGAGGGTTATGATCAGTTAACTGTCATGGGACTGGATCTGACAGATCATGCACCCACTCATGTCACCGAATGACACTTACTAGTATGACTCAGTCATAGTCCATGTAGAAGTGAATCATTTGAGATGCATCTCCCCTGACTATATGAAGAGAGAAATGATGGAGCACCTGGACTATCTGATCCAGACCAGTATGGGCCTAGAATTGAGTAACATTCTACCTTCTCCAATGATAATGCCACAATAAGAGCAAAAAGTAATGGATTTTAATAATTTACTTTGTTTTTCGTGTAATTTGAAAGGGGAACAATATCTGTCTCCCTGTAAAGATATGTTTGACAGATCATGAAACTTCACCAGAGATCATCTGCATTTGTCCTCTCTAGGCTTTTGGATTTTGGCTAAAAACTTGTCCATCCCCATAGTGCCTTTTTTAGGTACCAACCCAGAATAACGTAAAGGTGATACTGCTCAATGCCAGGAGTCAAAGCATCTGTGTATTTACTGAGACATGTTTTAAAGTCATGCAGGGCACCCTCACAGTGCATAGTTATAATGTCTTCCACATATTTAGACCAGTTTCTGTACAGAAAGGGACAAAATGTTGAGATGTCCAAATTTACATCAAAAACAAATGCACGTTAAGGTTGGTCGGGCAGTATGACTCACTTGAGCTCTTCCACAATTCACCATATGTAAATTCCCATACTATATCTTTATTAACTAAAGGTCCTACTCTATGACTCAGGAAAACCATACCACTTACTTAAATGAATTTGGGTCACTATCTATTCAACCCAACACCATGCGCATGGGTGACTTCAACTACTACACTATAAACTGTAAATCAGCTGAATTGCACTGTCATTAGACAATGACATGCCACCACAGTGCATATATAAGGTCACGTAGAGTTGGGCCCCTTTCTTAGCTGTTCGGATGGACATTACTGAGGTTTGGAGACTACAGCATTGTAGAGGGTAGGTATCATAACCGTCAACTGTAGAGATTTATGCAATATGTCCACAGTTTCACCTCATATGTGTGGTCAGTGTCCCATGACATTGTGGTCATCTGGCAAATCACTGTGGGTTGAAGTCAGTAATGAGAGACACACATTTGAGTGTCAGACTTCATACCCATCAGAATATGTATTCTAATGCAATAGCTGTTATTCCATCAACTTACTATCTTTGTAAGAGCAAACTGTAAAACATGTCCATATCTCTGGGCCTTTGTCTACTTATGAAGTATGGTTTTGTCTGAATTCATTGTTCTAGGGTTTTGGGAGGTATGGTAGGTCTGTAGCAGCTACCTTTACATACAGCTGTGTGTGCTACAGGCTGTAGCTGCTGCTGTAGCTGATACACATAGGGGGAGTGTGAACACTCTGGAGGACAACAAGCTGTATGTGTAAGTGTGGCAGCTGTGTCATCCCTGTTGCTGTGGCAGAGCCAGGATAAGGATACCCTTTACAGTCCAATAGAGACATGTGATTAAGGTACATCTGTTATGCAACAGTGCCAATGACAGAGTAGTAGGTGACATACAGTCATGCTATATAATTATGTGCAGTGGGTCACTATCTGCAGGCCTTTGACTTGCAAATCTGGATAGCAGTACATTAATTAGCAGTAACCCATGTGGATACGGATTTCATGAGACAGTCATTACTTGCTGTCCTCACAATAATGCAATTGAACTGCAACACAAGACTGGATTTGAACCCAGGACTGTTTGTGGCAAAATATACTCTATGCAAGGCATTTAACAGACTGAGCTACTGAGTCACTGCTACAGCAAGTGTATTTGCAAGGTATATGTGCATACATACAAGCTGTGGCACACAATGTCTGCATCTATTGGTGTGTGCATGGCTTTATATGGCTGTATTTCTGTACCAGGGTACCATTTGAACATGTACTTTGCCATTGATGCCTTAGCAGATATCTTTCTACATTTTTCTGATAAAAGGGCACATTTACCTGCTAATTACAGGCTTCACTTATATCCGTTATTATGTCTTTGGTTGTCTAGTGGTATATTATTTATATATTTATTTATTTTATTTTACATTTGTTGACCGGGCTAGTCCAACTGGATACATGTCCATTTTAAGTAGAGCCCCGGGGAGATAAGCTGCATTAAACTAATAGAATGCAAAATAATAACAATGATAATAATGATCTACATAAAGGTACACTACAACAATAGACTAACAAAAATCAATTTACATGAGTATCTGATACAAAATGTGTTGGCATTATTACAAGACAGAAAGAGATAAAAAGTAAATAAAGAGGTTAAAAAAAAAACATTTCACACAGCAGAGAGCTTAATACTCATCACAGAGAAGGCTAGCAAGTAATATCGTACTCTGAGAGATAACTAAGAACACTCTAGTTAACATGATTTTAGGTAACTTTCAAATTACAGTCAGAGTCCAAGGTACACTACCATCTTTCCCATTAGTTTTTAATTCCAGTTTGGGCAGTGAGACACACAGCTCCAATGAGACACTCCTAATGACTGTAAGTGGCAATCACTATGCTTTGATGAAAACACCTGTTTTAATCCAGATTTGTGTGATGTGACGGGTTAAAGCAGTGTGCTGTAGGGGTGATGTGCTCTGGTTCAAAATATGGCAGAATATGTACATCTGTCTGACAATCTTATAAACACATTTAATCATTAAAGCTCTATTTAGCTGAGCTAGGCAAAGCTGTGCAGTATGCCGCACCAAGCAGCAACTTCCTAAAAAAAATGAAAAGAAAAAGGGGGTGATAGGAAAGTGGTGAAATGGCAGGAAGCAGGGGGAAAAACATAGTGAAATGCAGGTAGGGATGTGCAGTAAGGATGTAGGAAAGAACCATAGTTATCCATTTCTTATATAGCAACAGCTGTGCACTTTGACAGATTTATACATGTGTTTGCACTCTCCACCCCAGAAAGAGGGGTGAGGACAACATAACTGCATTGTCAAGTCAATTGGGCCAAATTACTTGTGTCCATTGGACATGTGTGTGAAATGGAGATCTATGTATGGGATGATATTTTTTTTTGTTTGGGACAGGTGCCCATTTTATTTTAAGGTAAGAGTGGAATATTGCGGAAGGGACATAGTTATGTGTGGGGATGGTAAACTGGGTAGGAGAGGTTGCATTTGCAAACAGACAAAACAGGCAAAACAGCAGACAGGGGGAGTGTGTGTCACATGAGGGGGTGAACACCTTGGATGGGGAGGGTGTTGTGGAATACGAGTTCCATGTGCTTCCAGATGGCAGCAGCGTGACTCACATCCCCACCCATGAGACTGTCAGCATTGTTCCTTCACTGCCCCAAGGGTGGCAGTGTTAGAGGCTGGGCGGTTGCCCCACCAGGTTGGCCAGCATGCCCTCAATCCGGTGCAGGCAGCATTCGTAGCTATGGTGAACAACCCTGCGCACCATGATGGGCATATGAGCCTGGGTGACAACAGCCCCTCTGCCACTGCCCCCAGAGGGAGGCTGAGCCATGTCCCCTGAGACAGTCATGCCCTATGCCACAGGTAGAATAGGGGGAGCAGAGGGGGCACAACTGATCTGGGTCCCAGATGTGCTGAGACCCGATGCCATGGCCAGTTGAGGCAAGGTAGGTGGATCAGCCAGAACCAGCCTACCTTGATGTGCTGTGGTAATTGAGGTATAGCAATAAGTGTAGGTTAGTTATGCACAAATCATTGGTACTAATAATAGCATGGCACAACATTGGAAATAACCCAATTTCTTATGAATGCATATTATGTGTAACACAAAAAAATACTATCTGCTTTGCTCGTTTCCTGCCTTTTCCTATACTAGAATAGTCCGGATCCCAGATTTGCTGGTTTCAGGACTTTATCTTGTGTTTCTGAGTTGTCCAGACCTTGCTGTGGTAGAGAGAAGTCTTTCTGCTTATGAGTGGCAGTAGTAAGCATTGAGCAGCCTATCTGTTGCAAGAGGAGTGGTTACCAGCTCTGATATTGTACCTTATTGGCCGATTTGGGCTGATTTCTATCCCTTTCAACTTTCTAACTTAAAAATCCATGTTTGCACGGGTTTGCACTTGTTTTAGCTCACAGGATCCTGTTTGGGCATCCTGCAGACTACTACAGCACCAGAAACGAGAGAGACTTTTTGCTGATTCTGAGTATCTTTTTGGCTTGTTCTTGACTGTTTTTGCTAACCGCACTTTAAAAGCCATTTTTATTGTGGTTCTGTTGTTATTTCTGCTGCATTTTACTATTAAATCAATTGTACTGTGTGTGCACTTTGATTTTTGCTTAAAGTTAATAATTTAAACTGCATTTACTGTTGTAGGTGTCACACTCAAGTGTGATAGCCTTTTCTGTGCATATTTATTGTTAAATTGCATTTTTTTCTATCTAATTCCACAAAAAAATACTATCTGCTTTGCTCATTTCCTGCCTTTTTCTATACTAGAATAGTCATGATCCCAGATTTGTTGGTTTCAGGACGTTATCTTGTGTTTCTGAGTTGTCCAGACTTTGCTGTGGTAGAGAGAAGTGTTTCTGCTTATCAGTGGCAGTGGTAAGCATTGAGCAGAATACCAGCTCTGAAATTGTAGCTTATTGGCAGTTTTGGGCTGATTTCTATCCCTTTCAATTTTCTGACTTAAAAACCCATGTTTGCATGAGTTTGCACATTGCGCAGTGCTGCTTAATTAGGGTTAAACTATTCCCAGCTCCATAAAGTCTGCTCTTCAGTTTTTCCCTTGGAACTAGCCAGTTTTTAGTTTTTAGCACTCAAACCTGCTCTTTCGGGCTTAGCACTTGTTCAGAACTTGTTGTAGCACTAAAATAAGTTACACATTACTACTGCACTCAACCTTCCTCATTAGCCTAGAGGAAAACAGTATTTTTTTGTATGTCTAGAGGAAAACAGTTTTTAGTACCTACTCAGGCATGTCCAAGGGTCAGCTCCCGGTGTTTTCTCCTGTCTAACTGATAAATCTGGGCATCTTGGGGCAATTTAGCAATTGCCTCATCTACACAGAGAACCCTCTCCTCCTACCACCCAACACTACAACCTGTAAGAGATGCACTTATATTGGCAAACTGGAGGCAAAGCTCTCTCCAACCAAGCCTGGACTAGACAGTCAAGAGGAGAAGGTAAACACTTGCACTACACCACACTCAACACATAGTAACACTAATCCTATGCCACCAAAACACACACATAGAAACACAAAAACATTCACAGAGGCTCTCAGTGATAATCTGCCCAAGCAACGGAGACCTCCAAAGCAGAAATGCAAGCAACCTCCACCCTCCAACACAACCCAAAGGACACACAGCCCACAAACTCAGGGTGCCATTCAACCACTGCCCATATGGCAAAATAAAGTCCCAACACACTAGTGATCAGCGAGTCCATAGTCAGGCACACAGATGTCCCTCTCACCAGGCTAAACAAGGAAACGGTAACTATCAGCTGCCTGTCGGGTACCAGGATCCACCACATAATGCACACACTCCGGTCACTCCACAACAAGTACAAACATGACTCTGTCATTGTACATGTTGGTGTGAACTACCTGAGATGTACCTCCCTGGACTACATGAAAAGAGACATGGAAGAGCTCTCTGATCTTGTAGCCCAGGCAGGTATGATCCTAGCCCTGAGTAGCATCCTGCCATTGCCAAAAATGATGACACAGTACAAAGACAAAATGACTGACTTCAACAATTGTCTAAGCTTATGGTGTCATTTGAAGGGGATCCAGTATCTGTCTGCCTGGGACAACATGGTCAACAGACCACAATGCTTTGCCACAGATGGCCTGCACCTTTTGCCCCTGGGATTCCAGATACTGTCCAAGGCTCTTGCCACCCCCATAGTGCTTTTTTTAGGAAAGGTTCAAATGACAAATTCACCACTGTAACAGGTACAGGCAAGAAAAAACTGATGGTAATGCTACTCAATGCTAGAAGTCTACACCTCAAAATGCACCCAGTCGAGGCACTCCTTAAAATGGAGAACATCAATATCTGTGCAGTGACTAAGACCTGCTTCAAAGCTCCAGAGAGCACCCCTGCACTACCAGGCTAAAATTCATACCACACCTCATACCACACCTTTTGGCCATCTAACCTGGACCAAAACACTAAAGGCGGAGGTGTGTCCATATTCATTAAGGATATCCACAGCTCTATGCTAGTTGCTCAGCATAATGCATCTGAGATTATCCAAGTGCAACTAACTCTGGGCAAAACTGCAATCCAAATTGTAGCCTGCTACAGATCCCCCACCATGTCTCAGGATTCCCACTCATTCTTTCTTGATATACTGGAAAATATTAAGCTCCAACCAAACACCATAATAATGGGTGATTTCAACTACCCCACCATTAACTGGGAAAACTACTCATGTACCAACTCCTTTGCTTAACATTTTCTGGAATTCATAAATTCCAATGCCCTGAATCAACTTATCCACACCCCCACCAGGGGCAACAATATCCTAGACCTAGTCATTACCAACATGAGCGACCAGTGTTTCATACCTGAGATCAACTCCTCGTTGGTCAGATCCGACCATAAACTATCACCCTAGATATCCACATCCCACCCACCCCCACTAAGGAAACCACCATAAAAATGTCTTCAAAGCCAACTTCATGCTTCTTAAGACAGAAGATGCAAACTTCACGACACCCATGCAGGTGGACAATACAGTCATGACTGCCAATTCCAACACAAATGGACTCTATAAGCACTTACACAAGTGCATGGATAGAGTTATCCCTAACAGAACCAAGATGCTATCCTCAAAAAAAAGGAAGCAAATCTAGTGGTCCCTTGCCATAAACAAGCTCTACAACAGAAGGAAGGAGCTGTTGCAAAGGAGAGTAAATTCTCATGACTGGAGGAGCTCCCTAGTCAGCCTCAGCAAGAAGCTGAGATCCCTCATAAAATCCTCCAAAGCTAGTTACAAAAACAAAATCACCACTGAGTCTAAGGACAACCACAAAGCATTCTATAGCTATGTCAAGAATCTCAATGGCAACACCCAGATCTGCTCTGAGTTACAGCATAATGGCATGAAATTTACAGAACTAACTGATATTGCCAACATCTTGGCAGATAGGTTCAGTGCTAACTTTACCCCCCCTCTCACCTCCTAATGGGCCCATATCTGTACTGGAAGAATGCTGAGTCCCTGTAATCACAGCTACACAGGTAAAAAACACACTCTCTAAAGCCAAGAACACAGCATCCATGGGACTGGACAACATCCCAGGCTGCGTTTTACACAAACTCCAGAATGAACCGGCTCCCCATCTAAGTACCATGTTCAATCATAACCTCACTTCAGGCTTTGTGCCCACTGAATGGCGCACAGCAACATTTATCCCACTCCACAAAGGGGGAACCACCACAGACCCCGGGAACTATCACCCTATAAGTCTGACGAGCCTGGTCTGCAAGGCCATGGAACGTATCATCATGGAACTTATAAATAAAGACATTGGTAAACTCCAAACTATGGATTCCACCCAGTTCAGGTTTATAAAAGGCAGATTATGTCTCCGAAACCTGATAGATTTCTTTGAAGCAGTCACCAAAGTTGTAGATGAGGGTAAGGAGGCTCAAACAGCCTATCTTGACCTCGCCAAGGCTTTCGACACGACTCCCCACTCTGGAAAGTAAGCACTCTATTTTCCTTCTAAAACCCAGCAGTAGCTAGGATAAGTGTCTTATAAGTAAGCACTAATAAACTAAAGCACTACACCCTCTTATACTCCCTTTAAGTACTTGGCTCCCTATTGGTCCTTTTTGATCAAGTCAAAAAGTAATTCCTTATACTATTCTGGCATGTCCAAAAGTCAGTGTCAGGTTTACTCTCCAGTCCAGCTGGTGAATATGGGAATCTTGAGGCAATGTTACAACTGCTTTATGTACACAGACCACTGTCTCCTCTTCCCAACAAGCTCAAATATATGTGAGAGATGCAACTATATAGCCAAACTGGAGGCTGAGCTCTCTCAACATAGTACTGGCATGGTCAGTCTGGAGGAGAATGTAATCACACATACCAAAAATCCAGTCTCACATAGACCTATCGCAACAGCAAACCAAACACATAAACACACAAAAACATACTCGGAGGCTCTAAATAAAAATCTGCCCAAGCAACAGAGACCTCCAAAGCAGACATCCAAGCATCTGCTACCCCACAACAATACCCACGTATCACATAGTTCACAAAGTCAGTGTGCCACACAGTCACAGCCCTAAAGGCTAAACAACACACTTAATACACGTGTAATAGGTGACTCTATTGTCAGACACACTGACATCCCTCTCAACAGGCTGAACAAGGAGAAGGTCACTGTAAGCTGCCTGTCGGGTGCCAGGATCGACCACATAATACAAGCACTCAGGTCACTCCAAAGCAAGTACAAATATGACTCCGTCATTGTCCATGCTGGTGTGAATGACCTGAGACGTACCTCCCTGGATTACATGAAAAGAGACATACAGGAGCTCTCTGATCATGTGGCCCAGGCCGGTATGACCCTGACCTTGAGTAGCATCTTATCCTCACCAAGAATGATACCACAGTATAAAGACAAAATGATCAATTTCAACATTTGGCTAAAGTATTGGTGTCACTTAAACGGGATCCAGTGTCTGTCAGCCTGAGATGACATGCTTGACAAGCCACGTTGCTTCGCTAGGGATGGCTTGCACCTATCACCCCTGGGTTTTTGAATACTGGCCAAGGCTCTTGCCACCCCCATAGTGCCTTTTTTAGGCAAGGCTCAAAAGACAAACCCACCTCCTTAGACAACACAAGAAAAAAAGAAACTAAGGGTAATGCTGCTCAATGCCAGAAGTCTAAACCTCAAGATGCACGCACTCGAGGCTCTCCTCAGTATGGAGAATATGGATATCTGTGCAGTAACAGAAACCTGGTTCAAAGCTCCCGAGAGCATCCCAGCACTACCAGGCTATACCTCATACCATGCTTTTCGGCCCCAAAACTCAGACCGAACCAGAAGAGGAGGGGGAGTATCCATATTCATCAAAGATACCCATACCTCCAGGCTAGTGACACTGCACAAAGCATCTGAGACCATCCATGTGCAACTAACAGTGGGCAAAACTGCCTTCCAGTTTGTAGCCTGCTACAGACCACCCTCCCAAACTCAGGAACCCCACTCAGCTTTCCTGAAGACACTGGAGAATATGAAGGTCTCTCCAAACACCATTATATTGGGTGACTTTAACTACCCAAACATAGACTGGGAGCACTACTCTAGCCCCAACACTATAGCCCAACAGTTCCTAGAATTTATAAACTCAATTGCTATGGAACAACTGGTCACCACTCCCACAAGAGGGGAAAGCATATTGGACCTGATCATCACCAACATGGGGACTCTATGTTCCATACCAGAGGTATACCCCTCATTGATAAGATCTGACCATAAATTAATCACTATGGACATCCATATCCCATCCCCACCCCCAGCAAAGGAAACCACAGTCAAAAACTTCTCAAAAGCAAACTTCCCACTTCTCAAAACCAAGGTGGAATCCTTCAAAGCCCCAGGGCCAGTGGAAAATATGGCCCAAACCGCAGAATCCTTTACAAATGCATTCTATGGATACCTACAGGAATGCATGGATTGTGCTATCCCAAATAAAACCAAGACACACTCCTCCAAAGGCAGGAGACCTGTCTGGTGGACCCCAGCCATAAATTAGCTGTACAACAGAAGGAGGAAGCCACTACATGACAGAGCAAAATCCCTGAAAGGGAAGGCAACTCTGATCAGTACTAGCAAGAAACTTCGATCCCTCATAAAATCATCTAAGGCTAGCTTTGAAAAAAAATTGCACAAGACGCTAAAGATAATCACAAAGCTTTCTTTAGTTATGTCAGAAAGCTGGGTGGAAATGCCCAGATATGCTCTGAGTTAGTGCAAAATGACAAAAAATACACTGAACCCACAGACATTGCTAACATCCTGGCAGACAGGTTCAGTGCAAACTCCCCCCCCCCCCAAATGAGCAAATGACTACCCCAACAGAGTGTAGCCTCCCTGACATCACATATGCACAGGTGAGAGCTGCCCTCTCCAAAGCAAAAAACACAGCATCGATGGGACAGGACGGTGTCCCGGGCTGCGTTTGACATGAGCTCCAAGAAGAATTGAACCCTCACTTAAAATCACTGTTCAGTCTCAGCCTTACAACAGAATATGTACCCAAAGAATGGCATACAGAAACAGTGGTCCCACTACATAAAGGTGGTGCCACAACGGACCCCAGAAACTATCGCCCCATAAGCCTAACTAGCCTGGTCTGCAAAGCTATGGAGCGTATCATCATGGAACTCATAAACAAAGACATTGGGAACCTCCAAGCACTGGATCCTACCCAATTTGGCTTTGTTAAGGGCAGATCTTGCCTCTTGAACCTGGTCAATTTCTTTGAAACAGTCACCAAGGCCATAGACGAAGGGAAGGTAATCCACACAGCCTACCTTGACCTTGCAAAAGCCTTCGACACAATACCCCACTCGGGCATCATAAATAAGCTCACCAGCTTAAATATCAACCCCTATGTCACAAGATGGGTTGCAAACTGGCTTAGGGATAGAACCCACATGGTCAGAATTGCAGGTGCCATGTCAGACTCTAAACCAGTTACAAGTGGCATCCCACAAGGCTCAGTCCTGGGACCTCTCTTGTTCGGTATATATTTCTCTGAGGTACAGGCTAACACAGGAGGACTATGGCTGACAAAGTTTGCAGATGACTGCAAACTGGGGGCCATAATCGACTTGCCGGCTGACACAAGCATCCTCCAAAAAGGTCTCACAGAGATGGATAACTGGTACCAGAGCCATGGCCTAACGCTAAATGTCAAAAAGTGCATAGTCATCCCCTTTGGGAAAAACAAAGTGCCCACAAATTACCACATAGGTGGTAATCCATTAAGTATGGAAGAAGTAATTAGGGATTTGGGGACATAAGTAGATTGCAATCTCTCCTTTGACAATCACATTGCCAAAGTGGTTAGAAAGACATTCTATATAGCCTACCTTATCACGAAGGGGTTCACATCTAGATCAAGAGAGGTCATTGTGCCCCTCTACTCATCACTCATCAGGCCCATAATTGAATACAATGCCCCATTTGGGATGTACCCTACCCGACACCTGCTACAACTAGAAAGACCCCAAAAGTACCTCACCAAGAGGATCAAGGGACTCAAACAGATGCCCTACGCAGTTAGGCTAAAGAAACTCCAGCTCTACTCAGCTACTTACCGCCTACTCAGAGGCGATTTGTGCCTGATGTATAAAGCCATGTCCAACCCAGAATTAATGGACATGCTCCACCTCAAGAAATCCAAATCCATGAGAACTACACGCTCCAGTGACTTAAACCTCAGCACAGAAATAAATAGAACATGCTGGAGGGACATATTCATATCCCAGAGGCTCCCCTCACTCTGGAACAGAGTCCCAATCCATGTCAGACAAAGCCCCTCAATGACCCTCTTCAAGAAGAATCTTGATGTTTGTATGGGAGATCGTAAATATACCCCTGGTATCTCTTCTGTGTCACTGCTAGACAGAGGCACGGTAAACTAACCTTAAATGGGCTATCTTCTGTGACCTACTATACAGAGGCACAGTCAACTAATCTAAGAAGGGTGGCAAAAGCCAAACACACTCTGGCTTGGCTTGTAAATGCCCTAGGGCAGATAGACTAGTATCAACCTATGAACCTATGAACCTATGGAATTATAGATAAAAGCACTAAACTTTTTATAAATCCTTATGTCACAAGATGGATTGCCAACTCGCTCACTGACAGAACCCACGCTGTGAAAGTTGCAGACTCCAAATCTAACCTCAAACCAGTGACAAGTGGAGTACAACAGGGTTCAGTCCTAGGTCCTCTCCTGTTTGGTATCTACTTCAGTGAAGTACTGGCTAACACAGAAGGTCTCTGGCTAATGATGTTCGCAGATGACTGCAAACTAGGAGCCATAACAGAATCTCCAAATGATGTGGACATCCTAACAAAGGACCTCACTAAGACAGATGCCTGGTGTCAGAGCCATGGCCTCAAACTCAATGCCAAAAAATGCACTGTCATCCCCTTTGGTAAAAACTCTGTGCCCATGAACTACTACATAGGCGGCAGTCTACTTAATATTAAAAGCGTGATAAGAGACCTTGGAACCCAGGTAGACAGTAATCTCTCCTTTGATAATCATATCACCACAATGGTCAGGAAATCCTTCTACATGGCACACCTCATCACAAAAGGTTTCTCATCCAGGAAAAAAGAGGTCATTGTTCCCTCCTACTCATCACTCATTAGACCCATTATAGAGTACAATGCCCCCTTTTGGTAAGTACCTCACAAGACATCTGCAACAACTGGAAAGGCTGCAGAAATACCTCACAAAGAGGATTACTGGCCTCAAACAGTTGCCCTACACTGACCGTCTCAAAAACTCCAGCTTTACTCCATCGCATATCGCCTACTCCAAGGTGATCTCTGCCTAACATACAAAGCTATGTCCAACCCAGAGCTGCTGGACATGCTGCACCTAAAGAAATCTCAATCCCTCTGAGCTACATGCTCTAGGGACTTAAACCTGATCACCACAATGAACATGCTGGAGGGATAGATTTCTGTCCCAGAGACGTCCCATAGTCTGGAACAAGCTACCCATCTATATCAAACAGAGCTCCTCATTAGCACTCTTCAAGAAAAATATTGATGAGTGGATGGGAAATAGGAAATTCACCCCGGGGATGACTTCTGTAGCTCTGCTCGACAGGGGCACAGGAAAATAATTTTCTTGGGTGGCGAACGCCAGGGAACCTTTTTGGCTAGGCTTATTAAGACCCTTGGGCCAATAGCCTAGTACCTACCTATGAACGTTAAATAACAGAACAGTCAGTATATTAACAGCTTGCCAGTAACAGTTACAGCATAAGGCCAACAAAATAACCAACTTAACAAGCTATGTTAATATGCTACCATAATAATACATAACAATAATAAAGCACGTCCAAAATACAGTTAATGTAACAACGTATGTTAATAGTAAACCATAAACAATGAATAACAATAATAAATAAATGAAGATAAGGGGTGGGGAGAGAGAGAGAGAAAAACAGCCCATTATTCACATCACAGGTTATATCCCTGACAACAGTACTGCTATCTGCTTTACAGGTCTGCATTTTCTTTATGTGTACAGTGACTACAAGTCTCCTATAGCTGATGTAGCATGTACATAACTCTCAAGCTACTTGCATGGGACACTATGGTCCAAGCATTAACAACTGCAGGTACACAACTGCACAGCACACTTGCACATCAGGTAGACCTATACAACTACCAAGGTGTTCTGTGGGCTGAGTTGGTAATACTTTGCAATCCAGGTAATCATTTCTGTGGTAATCCTCTGACAGACAGATTACACAATAGTAATCATAGTACATGAAATCGTGACACTTGAGAGAGATGTACATGTACAGTACAGACATTACCCAGCTGTCATGCCTTGGTTGGCAGGCGTGGGAGTAGTACCCAATAGCTGTGACTGCAGGGACATCTGCATAGAATGCATTAATTCAGCAGTTTCCAACCTTTTTTGCACCAAGGACCAATTTCATGTAAGACAATTGTCCATGGATTGGCCATCATATGTGCCTAATAAAGTGCATAATATTTATTTATTTATTTGACATTTGTTTAACAGGGAGGCCTGACTGGATTATAAGTCCATTATCAGCTAAGACCCAGGGAGAAAATCCCCAAAGTACAATAAAATGATAATTGGCAATAATTACCAAAAAGAAGAATGCACATTCTGCTTAACAGCATTACATTGATCTACCATTGTTGAGGGGTACATAAAACTAATAGCAACCTTATTGACTTTGAGTAAGTTTTTAACAGCAATTTTTAAACTCTGTCCATATTATTTGGCTCTATCCAGCATACCTCTCAACTGTACATATTTTCGAAGAATGTTCAGATTTTTGCCTCATATTTTTGGTCTTTTTCTCATAAAATTGTTTTCTGGCAAATCAGTGGCAGATAATTGAGGTTTTAAGTCAGAAAATAATGACAGACAGTCAAGTTTCATACTTCATACCCATCAGAAAATTCATGCTAATGCAAAACCTGTATTTCCACCTACTTTCTATGTTTGTAGGAGCAGTACTTAAAAGTGTCCCTATTTCTGGGCCTTTGTCTCCCCATTATTTATGGCTTTCTCCACCTTTCTTGATCTAAGTGGTTGAGAGGTATGTGTCCAGATTTTTTGTGTGGCAGGTTGGGTGGTGTGGTCGAGAGGTATGCAAACCTCATTGCAGCTGCTGCTGCTGTCATGGATCACTTTCACTCTTCACTCTCTCCCTCTGTCTCACACACACACACACACACACACACACACACACACACACACACACACACACACACACACACACACACACACACACACACACACACACACACACACACACACACACACACACACACACACACACACACACACACAGTATTTTGCATTCATTCACTCATTCACTCACACATAACTCTCACTCTCTCCCAATCTCACACACAGTTACTTCCTCATTCATACCTGCATTCACTCACACATCGCACTCACTCTCTCCCAATCTCACATGCAGTCACATCCTCATTCATACCTGCATTCACTCACACATCATTCGCACTTTCTCCCGATCTCCTACACATACACACACACACACACACACACACACACACACACACAGTCACTTCCTTATTCATACCTGCATTCACTCACACATCGCTTTCACTCTCCCAATCTCTCTCTCTCACACACACACACACACACACACACACACACACACACACACACACACACACACACACACACACACACAGACTCTTTTGCGTTCATGCACGCATTCAGTCACACATGCAGACTGAAATATATACACACACACACACACACACACACACACACACACACACACACACACACACACACACACACACACACACGCACATCTGGACTCTTCTACTTTCATGCACACATGCACTTACACACGTAGACAGAACATAAAACACATACACACATTCAATTTTTCATTTCACACCATACCTGACAGCCTGGTACCACATGATCCACAGCCCTGGACCAGTCTGCAGCCCGGTGGTTGAGGACCACTGTATTAACTGACTGCAGTAACTTTCAAATGACATTTTAGGAATACAGCCATACCAGGATTACACAGTTTTATTTCTAACTGAACATTGCTGATGAACACATACGTGCTATTGATTTTAACAGTCTGTGACATATAAAGACACAATTATCTACTCATAATATGGGTTAGCTCACCCATTTACGTGTAGAAAATCCTTTATTTAAAACGAAATGCCTAGGACAGTTAGCGCTTTCACGTTGTAGTAACGCTTCTTCAGACTTCAATGGCATACTAATACTTAGTCAGCTTTAAATAGCGTGTTGACACACCTACAACTCATTTATCTTTCAATTAACAAAATAAAAAGTATTGAGCTCTTTATAAAAGAGAAAAGAATGAGCGCTTTATATAAACAAAAATTCATACATTCGTATATGTTACACATACATACTTGATAAAACATATGTTGAATTAAAACATCTTATAAGACCTATAGTAAAATATAAATATATATGGCAGCCTGTGTTTCTAATGTTTGAGGGATTTAGCTGCCAAAAATGATTTCAAATTAATTCTCTCATTCTGATGTGCTTGTAACCTAAGAATCCACTTGCTCTCTATCTCTTCTGTATGTTTTTTTATATTGCCTAACCTACTGGTCCTCTTCACTAATTCTAAAACTCTAAACTTGAAGTGATGTTGAGATCCATTGTCCATGAAGTGTCGGGCTAAAGCATTCGTTGTATTTTCTTTGTTTATTGCATAGATATGTTCCCTTATCCGCTCGCGGAGGGTTCTGTTTGTTTTACCTACATAATATTTCTGGCATGTTAGACATTGTGCCAGATATATTAAATCTCTAGTTTTGCAATCCGTGTAGCAGGTAAAAGTGTATATGCGTCCAGTATGTGGATGTGTGAATACATTATCATTAGCTATGTAGGAACATTGATTGCACGTCCGACATGGAAACGTGCCTTTCCTTTGAGATACCATGGAATGTGCATCCGTCTTCTCATAACATAAAAGTCTCTTAAGAGATTTCATGTTCCTGTAAGCTATCCTAGGTCTATCATCTACTAAAGAACTAATCCTATCGTCCATCGCTAGAAACTTCCAATTTTTAGTAATGATCCTATTAATCTGATTATTCCTATTGGTGTAAGGGATAACAAGCCTATGTATCTCTGCACGAGGCTTTCTAATTATCTTAGGATCTGTAACAGCTTTCCCATAGAAGAATGGTCTACCCTTCCCAGTCCTTAAACCAGTATTAGTCTCTACAGTGGTTTGTATCATTCCTCTGTTGTATCCTCTAGATGTAAAATCACTTACTAATCTATCTTGCTGTTTCACGAAAGTTGCGTCATCAGTAGTTAATTTTGAAACTCTGAGTACCTGGTTGGAAATGATGTTAGAATGGACGTGTTTAGGATGCATGCTGGTGCGATGGAGAAAACTATTCCTCCAACATGATTTCCTAAACAGTTCAGTATGTATCTCATTTACTTCTTTTATTATCCTAACATCCAAATATTCTATACTGGTGCGTGAATAAGCACCTTCAAACTCAAGGAAATCTGTAGTTCCATTCAGGTATCTAATAAACTCATCAAGCTCTACCTCACTTCCTCTCCACACGACAAAAACATCGTCAACAAAATGAGCATAGAATAACACATGTTCATGAAACAATGTGTTATTAAAAATATATATCCTCCCAATACGCCAATACTAAATTGGCATAGGAGTTTGCGCATGGGGTCCCCATCGCTACCCCCTTTCTCTGTAAGAAATATCTATCCTCATAACATATGACATTATTTTCCAAAACTACATCAAGTAGTAACATCCATTTGATGATGTTATTGTTGCTGACACCATTCTTTAACAAAAAAAGCCTCACAAACTCCACCCCAATATTGTTGGGTATCGACGTGAACAACAATTTCACATCGAGGGTCACGAGAATGTCATCATTGCCTATGTTCCTTTGGCTATTGCTTATAGCAAGATTCTCCAAAAATTGTTGAGTATCACGAAGTATATAATTTGTATTGTTAACAATGGGTTTAAATTGTTTATCCAAGTATATCGATATTGACTCTGTTAACCAACCCTTACTAGAGACTATGGGTCTCAAAGGGGGATCATTCATCGCTTTGTGTATTTTCGGCAGACCTCTGAAAGTGGGTACTAAAGGGTTCTCAATGAGAAAATATCTATACAAATCTACATCAATAACATTGCTTAACAACATGTCATAAAGATGTCCATGCACTCTGTTAATCAAAGTGTTCAAAGAACTCATAGTTAAAAAACAATAGGTATCCACATCAGCCAACATAACTTCAATTTTACCCTTATATGCCTTTCTATCCATCACCACTATGGCGCCTCCTTTGTCTGCTTGCCTGATTACAATGCTGTCATTATTCTGTAAACTAAAAATAGCCAACCTTTCCTCCTTAGTCACATTAACAAATTCTGATTTAAAATCATTGCCATTGTATAATTCCAAAAAATCATGTTCACAAGCACGTTCAAAAATATCTAGTAATGGGTGTATAGGTGGCGTATAAGTAGATGGTTTCTTGAACATGTTAGTATATTCATCCATCTTATTTGACATGCCTTCATTACCATACATCATTTTCAATGCTATGTTCCTAGTGAACATTTTAATGTCCAGGATCAAATCAGTCACATCTGAAAAACCAGAGGGTATAAAATTTAGCCCTTTATTAAGGACTGACAACTCATGTAGATCAAGTTCATACCTGGAAATGTTTATTACTAGGTCTTGGTGATAGACCTCAGGGCCTTCCTTTGCTGTTCGTACACTTCTTCTGTCCCTTTCCGTTTTCTCGCAGTGTTTGGTTGTAACCATGTCCTCCTTTCGGTTTGCTTGAAAGGGAGGGGAAAAGATGGAAAATCCTCCATCTGTGTCGACGCATCATCTTCTATCTCTCCTGCTGTAGGACATACAGCTGGTGACTTCTTGCGTGTTCCAGATGAACCATTGCCCTTTATCCGACTCATATCCTTTATAGACCGATTGATGTTATCACCACTCGAGTGGATCATTGCTTCAATAGTAACCTGTCTCTTGTTCAATCCCACAGGTCTCAAGGTATTGACAACCCCTGTGTCTGGTTCTGGTTCATCAAACACCGGTAACTCGGCGCAGGCAGCTGACATCACTGTGGGGACAAGACACTGGATGTTGGTCACACCTTCTCTGCCCGTAGAATTCGAATTCTTGGCTGAGATGCCCAGGTCACTTCTTGAGCGAACATTCGCTCTATCCCTCAGCCAAGAAAACACTTGACCTTTCTGGAAGTCATTGTAGTCCCTCTCTAACTTCCTTTTCTTGTCCTGAACGGACTTGTTGTCAATAATAGAGAGCGTGGACTTAAGATCTTCACGTAATGTCTCCAGTTCGTCGCCATTCAGCATTTTTACTAACTCAGTCTCTATTTCATTTATTTCTGCTACTAAAGTCTCTTGTATCTGGTTATAATGCTCAATCAATAACCTCATATAACCAAAACTGGTCTCAAGGTTAAGTTTCTGCCATCTAGTTAGTAAGTCAGGATTGGACGAGCCAAAGGTGGGCATCTTCAGAACCCTAAGCCCTCTTGGTACAAGGCGGAAGCTTAGACAGGCTTCCATGTGTGATTTTTGCCATTGAATATTTCTCAGTTTATGTGCTTTATTTTCCAAACATCTGGTAACCAAAATCACTTCCATGTCATGCTTACGATGATTGTTAGTTGTTGCATTAGTAAGTAACTCTTTCGTCGTTAGCTTCAAAAGTGGATTAGCCTCCATTCTCATGAGGACACTTAAACAGGATGACTTAATACATTCTGAATCCACAGAAACTTTCTCTGTTTGCAAATCCTCAGCCATGGCTCAATGAAAAAACAGTCAAAAAGAAACACAACGAACCTCCCTGCTGAGTGAAGCACTCTCGTAGTGACAATGTAGTAACAAGTATAAAACAAATCCGAGAGTGCACCACAAGCTGTAACTCAAAAAGTTCACCAAAAACGTGTAGAAAATCCTTTATTTAAAATGAAATGCCTAGGACAGTTAGCGCTTTCACGTTGTAGTAACGCTTCTTCAGACTTCAATGGCATACTAATACTTAGTCAGCTTTAAATAGCGTGTTGACACACCTACAACTCATTTATCTTTCAATTAACAAAATAAAAAGTATTGAGCTCTTTATAAAAGAGAAAAGAATGAGCGCTTTATATAAACAAAAATTCATACATACGTATATGTTACACATACATACTTGATAAAACATATGTTGAATTAAAACATCTTATAAGACCTATAGTAAAATATAAATATATATGGCAGCCTGTGTTTCTAATGTTTCTAATGTTTGAGGGATTTAGCTGCCAAAAATGGTTTCAAATGAATTCTCTCATTTTTGTTTATATAAAGCGCTCATTCTTTTCTCTTTTATAAAGAGCTCAATACTTTTTATTTTGTTAATTGAAAGATAAATGAGTTGTAGGTGTGTCAACACGCTATTTAAAGCTGACTAAGTATTAGTATGCCATTGAAGTCTGAAGAAGCGTTACTACAACGTGAAAGCGCTAACTGTCCTAGGCATTTCATTTTAAATAAAGGATTTTCTACACGTTTTTGGTGAACTTTTTGAGTTTCAGCTTTTGGTGCACTCCCGGATTTGTTTTCCTTTGTTACTACGCTGTCGCTACGAGAGTGCTTTACTCAACAGGGAGGTTTGTTGTGTTTCTTTTACCTCACCCATTTGCCTATAGTTCCTGTGGAGAGAGAAGTTGTGAGCATTATGTGACTGCTATTGTAATATTTACTGTTACATAACACTGGATTCAAACCCTGGGCTGTGTGTGGCAAAATGTACTATTTACAGAGAATTTAACAGATTGAGCTACTGAATCACCGTTGATTACTGAATAACTGATATTTGCCTAAAGCTCACCTGGAACCATGAGTACTACTATAGTGTTATACTAGACTGCAGTGACAGTAGAACGCACATGCATGGAATACATGCATAACACAGATAGTATGTAAGCTTTATTTCAGTATCAACAATGTAGGTATACACATTTTATTGTTAGTGGTTTGTAATATCTGTGAAGTCAACAAACAATATCAGCTCATGAAGTGGGCTACCTTACCGATATACCTTTATTACCTGAAGTCTGTAGATGACAGAACATTATATGACCAATATTGGCCTAGAGACCGCCTTGGACACTATGTGTTAAGCAATAAAGTTTGCTGCCATTAGATTTGCATTCTACAGCTATTTATTTATTTATTTATTTATTTTTTATTTTATTTTACATTTGTTGACTGGGCTAGTCTAACTGGATATATGTCCATTTTCAGTAGAGGCCAGGGGAGAAAAGCTGCAACAGTATTATGCAATGTTATACAAGTGTCAAAGATTACAAGGCATATACAATAGAAAAACGCATCTTGATTGATTACACATATAGAACCCTTATACATATGTTTTTGCTACACAAAAAAAAAGGAATTACATATAAGCATTTAGCCAAAATTACATATAGGCAGATTGTCAGAGAGAGAATATAGAAACTTATACACTGGTATTTGATAAACATTATGTATACAGAAATGTGGACAGTAAAGAGATATCAGAAATGGCTAGCAATTATTATATTGTAGTATTTAGAGAACTGGAATAATATTTTTTTTTTCTTATATCACGTCCCTTAAAAAATAGTGGAGAAATAAGGCATCAGAAAAAGTGTTATAAGCATTTAATGATATTAAGGCTGGTGGAGAAAGTATCAGTCAGGATTAGTACACAGGCATAGCCAAAGGGATTTTAGGAAGGATCTAAGTTGCTTCTTGAAAAGTGGAGTAGAAGTAAGAGATGTTATTTCACTTGGAAGCTTGTTCCAAGTATTTCCAACAGAGTTAGTGAACAGGCAGTCACCAGTTTATTGTTGGATTTAAGGGTTGCTACTAGTAGCTTATTAGCTGATCATAGGGTTGTGAGATTTGTATAAGGGCTAATAATGTTACAGAGTATTGGAGTGTTGGTGGGATGATACAAGATCTTGTGGATGATAGTAAGTTGCAGTAGAAGAAAATGGCTTTGCAATTCCAGCCATCCTAGTTGTTTAAGATTTTTGCAATGGTGGGTACGAAAAGGGGCTCCAATGGCAAATCTGGGGATGTTAGTATATGAGATAGCCAGTTTGTTTAGATTGATTTTGGAAAGGTTTGTATAGGCATAGAGAAGGGTGGATATTAGGTGTGTTTGGGCAATAGTAGTCCTGGCTGAAGGTGAAAGAAAGGGTTTAAGCCTATACAGAAAACCAAGTTTTCTATTGACTGATTTAATGGTTACATTTATGTGTGAGTCAAAGTTAAGATTGTGATCGATTGCAACACCTAAAAGTTTGGTGGTAATGCTGGGTGCTATTGTAGTGCCATTATTTGAAGTAACTGTGAAAGTGATAGGGGAGGACTTCTGTGTCAGTGTGAACAGTAATAATTTTGTTTTGTTTGGGTTAAGGAGGAGACAGCGTTTATGGAACCAGTTTTCCACTAAGGTAAAACTTTTTGGGTACTGGACAGCAGTTCACTAGAAGAAGCTGCGGCACAGATTAGTGTCAACTCATCTGCATATTATATGCAGGTGGTTTGAGGACGGGAAGTGTTCAGATCATTAATGAAGATAGAAAAAAGGAGAGGTCCCAAAATAGAGCCCTGTGGGACTCCCAAGGTGATAGGGAGCTGACTGGATAGGTTATTGTCCCAGAGGACTGCTTGTTGTCTATTTTCTAGATAGGACTTAAACCATTGTACTGCCTGAGTGTCTAATGATAGTGATTTTAGTATATCTAACATAAGGTGATGATTAACCATGCCAAAAGCTTTGGATAGGTCTAAAAAGAGAGCTGAGAAAACTAGGTTATTATTACGATTTTTATTAATATTGTCTGAAAAGGATAAGAGTGCAGTTGTAGTACTGTGGATTGGCCTACAGCCATGCTGGCAGTCTGCTAGTAGGTTGTTATGGAGGAGATGTTCAAGAAGTTGCCGATGAATACATCTCTCCATGATTTTTGCTAAAGGGGAAAGTAGGGCTATGGGACGGAAGTTAGAGAGTTAATTAGAGTTACCTCCCTTATGCAATGGGATAATATGTGAGGCTTTCCAGAGAGATGGGATTGAACCTTCTGCAATGGTTCTGTTAATCAAGATGGAAATAGGGTAGGCAAGTACTCCAGCTGCAATTTGCAAATATTCGGCTGGAAGGAGTTCTGCTGATGGTGTACATGGCTTAAGTTTAAGAAGTAAGGTATGGATGAGAGATGTTAGAATTGGCTGCGGATGTAGAGCAGGGGGAATATTGGATAGAGAGTGTGGCTCAGAGGTGCTAACAGGTGATAAGGTATTTTCTAAAGATTGAACGGTTTCAGAAAAATAATTTGTTAAAGGTGTCAGCAATGTAGTTGGGGGAAGTCTGAGTCAAATTAGATGGGGTAGGAGTTTTGGAATGTCCTGGGTGAAGTAGTTTATTTATACCCAACCAGAATTTTTGTGGGTTTTGGTGCTGGGTTTGTTGGAGTTTAAGGTAATAGTTTTTTTTATCAAGGAGAATTGATTGTTTAGTGGCATTTCTAAGCTGTCTAAAGTTTTGATGATCAGTTTGGGTTTTTAGTATTTCCCATTTGGACCAGATTTTATTTCTTTGTAGCATTTTGTGCCTGGTCTCTATTGTGAGCCAAGGAGCAGGTTTGTTGCTAGTTCTGACAGTACGAGGGGGCATGGTGCTCTAGAATTTGCAAGAAGGTATTGTTAAAGTACGAGACTGCTTCATCAAGAGGTAGGTATTTTAGGGGTGACCAATTACAAGCTTTGAGCTCGGCCTGGTAGCTAACTGGGTTAACATTTTTCTTGTTATTGGTAGTTGTAAAGATTATTTGGTTGGGGATAAAGGTCTTTTGTCTGGTTATAAAGGTAAGAGAGTGGTCACTAATGTCATCAGGAAGAATGCCTGTTTTATAGGAGAGGGGATTACTGTTAACTAATATCCAGCCTAAGGTGCTTTGTTTGTTACTAGGTATGTGGATTCTAGTTGGGGAGTGATGGTTTGGTAGAAGCCATAAAGATTAATGTGAGTAGTTAGTCTGGCAGAAGTGCAACAATTCCAGTCAAAATTAAAGTCACCTAGGAGTATGGTTTCTTGAGGGAAAGATGTGGAGAGCCAGCTAAGGGCATTTTCAAGAGTATTAATGTTATTACCTGGAGGGATATAGGAGCAGATTATGTATAGGGCTAGAGGTTGACTATCTAGTGGGGTAACTTGTAATTCAGATTTGAACAGTATTGTTACCCCACCACCCTTTTTATTTAGATGATCTAGTCTCAGAATGTTATAGCCAGGTGGGATTATGTCATTGTCCTTGATTTCTGCTTTGAGCCATGTTTCTGTTAAGCATAATATGTCAAAAGAGTGAGTGCCTAAGAGGGCATGTAGCTGGGTGATTTTATTGTTTAAGCTATGTATATTAAGGTGGGCTATGAGTAGAGAGTTAGGGGAGCTAGTGGGAGTCTGAAAAAAGGTGGGATGGAGAGGTTGGGGGTCAGTGATGGTATTACTAGGACCAGGGTTGGGATGAATGTCTCCATGTACTAGTAAGTTCTGTTGCGAACTATGTGAAGGTTTCAAGGGTATACTGAAAATAAGGTATGGTTTTCTGGTTTGGAGATACTTAATATGGGTTAATCTATGAAACTGTGGTAGCAGGTAAGCTGATGAGGATGTTATGTTGCTGTGGGTTTGTGAGGCTAGGAGAGTGAGTGGAGTTGTTTGTTTTAAGGGGTGGTGATATTTAGTAAAACTAAGGTATTCATAGGAGGTGAGAGTATGTGATCAAGTAGAGTAGTAAAAAGTATAATAAAGAGGAAAAGTTAAGGTGTTTTGTTCTGCCAGAGAAGGGCATAGTAGGGGAAGGTTAATTGAAGTAATCAGAAATAGGTTTATAGAAGGATAGGTGAGAGGTGGAGCTGTTTAAGGTGAAAGTGGTAAAGGAAGGAGGTAAATAATTAGGAGCTAAACTGTTAAGTATATAATGATATGGGGTAAGCTACTGGTTGAAGTAGGATGGGGGAGTGGCTATAGAGGTATAAGGTTGAGTATAGTGGGGGTTGGTGGAATATGGGGGTAGGGTAGGGGAGCAGAGTGAGCCCAAAAGATGAACGGAGTGGGCTAGAGCAGATAAGGTGAGTACAGCAGAAAAAGTTTCTGCTGTCTTCAGATATTTGGCTTTAGTAATAAGGGTTTAAAATGTATTATTACTTTTAAGGGATAAAAGTGGCACAGAATAACATTACATGTGGGTTGTTTAGCATAGAGAGAGTAATATTAAACAGTGATTAGAATGGCAAGTAGGATTGTTAAAAATCTACCCGCATTTGGTTTAAGACCATTGGGATAATCTATTTGTGCTGATTTATATGTTGGTAGATGCTCCCACCTAATGGTCAGATGGGATATCAAAGTAAGACAGATAGGCAAAAACCTATTCAAAGAATAATAAAGTCTAGGTTAAGAGAGAAAGGGGGAGAAAATGGTTAGGGGTCTGTGGTAGGCTGCTAAAGCTCGCACATGGCAGGGCTAACTCAAAACATAAAGGCTGTACAAAAGCAATTAGTAGTAAATTAAATATTGGTAACATACATTAACAACTACTTGTGCAATATTAGCTTTCTAAAAAGTCTGGATATCAGTCGGCTTCAGGGTGTCTTCAGGGTATCAGGGTATAGTAGGAGGTTAGCCTTTAATTTGTGAGGCAAGGAGGGAGCACCCAGATGCACGATGATTAACAACTACTTGTGCAATATCAGCTTTCTAAAAAGTCTGGAGATCAGTTGGCTTAAGGATGTCTTCAGAGTGTAGTAGAAGGTTAGCCTTTAATTTGTGAGGCAGGGAGGGAGAACTCGGATGCGCATTTGATTAACAACTACTTGTGCAATATCAGCTTTCTAAAAAGTCTGGATATCAGTCGGCTTCAGCTTGTCTTCAGGGTATAGTAGGAGGTTAGCCTTTAATTTGTGAGGCAGGGAGAGAGCACCCAGATGCACGTTTAACAACTACTTGCGCAATATCAGCTTTCTAAAAAGTCTGAATATCAGTCGGGTTCAGGGTGTCTTCAGGGTATAGTAGGAGGCTCACCTTTAATTTGAGGCAGGGAGGTAGCACTCGGATGCGTGTTTCATTAACAACTACTTGTGCAATATCAGCTTTCTAAAAAGTCTGGATAGCAGTCAGCTTCAGGATGTCTTCAGGGTATAGTAGGAAGTTAGCCTTTAATTTGTGAGGCAGGGAGGGAGCACCCAGATGCTCGTTTGATTAACAACTACTTGCACAATATCAGCTTTCTAAAAAGTCTGGATATCAGTCGGCTTCAGGGTGTCTTCAGGGTATAATAGGATGTTAGCCTTTAATTTGTGAGGCAGGGAGGGAGCACCCAGATGCGAGTTTGATTAACAACTACTTGTGCAATATCAGTTTTCTAAAAAATCTGGATATCAGTCGGCATCAGGGTGTCTTCAAGGTATAGTAGGAGGTTAGCCTTTAATTTGAGGCAGGGAGGTAGCACCCGGATGCCCTTTTCATTAACAACTGCTTGTGCAATATCAGCTTTCTAAAAAGTCTGGATATCAGTTGGCTTCAGGGTGTCTTCAGGGTATAGTAGGAGGTTAGCCTTTAATTTGTGAGGCAGGGAGGGAGCACCCGGATACGCATTTGCATGTAATGAGTCAAGCAGCCCAACCGCAGGCCATTACAGTGTTATACTTGACTGCAGCAACCTTAATTTAGAGACTCAATGTATACAGCTGTACTGCAATGGTTATGACAAGACAATCCTGATGTATACCATTTCCTTGCTGTTATTGATATTATTTCTTGTTTTTATTGGACTACAGTTTTTATTATTCATTTATTGCACTACACCTCTAATTCCACATTTATTGCACTGCAGACTTTATTGTATATACTTTATTGTAGTTAATGATTTACTCTTTCTTGCTTATTGCACTACAGTTAGCATAATACATCTGTACTCACCACACTCATGTTGCAACCTGCCCATGTGCCCAGCATGGGACTTTACACTGTGAGCCCTCTCAGCTGCAGCTGTTGGGAGAGAAGCACACCATTATGCATACCAGTTTTGCAGACATTCACCTAGCATTTTGTTAAGACAGCAGAAAACATACTTACATACTTGTGGGGCATTCCCTACCCTCGCTTCTTGGACCTGGGTGTCCAAGATTTCCCTCTTTTGCCTTTTCAGGTCATCATGAGGTGACAACACTGCTCACCTGTGTGGGGGACAGCCAGGAGCAGCCTTAGGTCAACTGGTGCCCTAGGCAAAAGGGCTCCACAGCTCCCCCCACCACACCAGCTGGTGCCCTCATCCTGGTCTACCTACACCAAATAAATGCTGGAAGAGTGCCCCTACTTGAGCAGCGCTCTAGGCAGCTACCTAGTTGGCCTATGACTAAGGCCAGCTATGGGGACACCAGTAACACTGGTGAGTTCTCTGGCCAACTGGTCTCAGGCCTCTGTCTTACACACCAAGCCATGAAAACCACCCTGTAGCAACCTATTGTCATAGCTTTTTTACAAGGAGACCAACCATGACCCTGGACTCCAGAATGCCCCACCTCTGTGCCCAAAAGTGTGCACCATCTCCTGCACCACCAGCCATATCAACAGTGGATAAGACTCCAAAGAACAATGCAGATTCCCTCCTATTGCTCTTAATACTGGCTGTTTTCCCACCCTTACATGTCACTGAGCACAAAGCTGTGGTGGTGGTGCTGCGGTAGCATTGTTGCCTCACAGTAAGACGTTGTCCTGTTCGATTCTCAGCTAGATTGTCTTCTGTGTGGAGGCATGCATGAATGGGCATACCTTCGTTGAAGGTTGTGCATCAGGGCCGGCAACTCAGCATGTAAATATCTACTGCCAATCATTAGTGGACCGGAGTTCCGCTGTGGCGACCCCTAACTGGGAAAAAAGCTGAAAGACACAACAACAACATGTCACTGAGCACCATTCAAAAAGATGCTGCATTGTTTAGCAGCACACAAAACAGCCATCAAAGCTGAGCAGTGTGCAAACACTCAGAATCATGGTTTAAGTGAAGTTGAGCACAGCACAAACAGTAGCAGCTGTTAACATGTTTACACAGTGCTTAGCAGGTTTTAGAACAGTTGAGCAGAGTGCAGCAGAGTGCAGTGGAGCCATATCTTAAAATGGTGTTTATAGCATGTACAGGAAAAATACATACATATTTTCCATTCCATGTATTCAATCCCTGGACCTACTACATATAAGGCCATAACTCTACCAATTTAGCTATGTGGCTACTAAGAAATCTGGTATACCTTCAAATATACAACTGAGCTACATGTTAAAAGTGCTGAGCACCGCACCATGCAAACATGCTTAAACACACCTTTAAATAAATAATTAATTACATCCAGTTTCTATTTTTAGATGTCTGGCAGGTGTCTACTATCTTATATGTGAGCACAGTTTGGCAATGCTGTGCTCCATGCCATGCCATGCCGTGCAGTGCGGCACAAACATGCCTTTTTTTTAAATAAAATAAAAATAAAAAAGGACATTGCAAGGAGTCTCAACATCATATGCAGCCATGGTTAACTGCTACACCTTTCCCTACACTGATTCAATATCCATGTTTCTTGGCTCTCCCTTTGCAATGCACCATCATTAATATGCATGGCACGCTGCCGTGGGGTGAACGTGGCCGTGTACATGGATACATTCTGTGTAGGCTCTACACAGTGCTTACATGGATTTTATTAAATCCTGGGGTAAATCCTTTCACCTTATAACTTATTTAGTAGATCAGCTATAGAGAATATGTATAAGAACAGCTTACTAGAGGTAAATGTGAAATTTCAGGCAAGTATAAATATGAAATATAAATACATAACGTAGCAACGCATTTTATGCAACTTTTATAAAAGCAGAATAATAATAAATGCTGACAGAGCCGGTGAAACTTTTAGATGACAAATTTCTGTGTTAATGTTACAATTTCTTCAAAGGTAAGACTTTGTATAAACTGATGGCTGGGTTGGCCTTAATGCATTACAAATAGTTGTGCTTCTTAAAACTAGACAGTCAGAGCTACTTGCAGTGATAATTCTTGGGTTACCTTCAGAAGTGTATGTAATCTGAAAGACACAGTAGTATGTGTCTCTCTTAACAATAGATGCAGTGTACTATAACTGAATACTGAGGAATGTTTCGATGTACTCATTAAAACCAGTGCCAGTAAATGTGAAAGACCAATTAGTTTATTCATTAGATTACCAATTACTGACACAATCATTTTAACTTTTGCAATTATAGCACATACATATTTTTATATAGCTGGTATAATCCCCTTTCTAGACCAATGCCCTGTCATGGTAAATGAGCTTGCTTCTTACTAAGTCTATGAGCTACTGCGTTGGACAGCCCAAAAGGGGCAGGTCATGGTAAAGAGATCAGGTGACAGATAGTCCACTGGAGAAGGTATTGGCAAACCATTAGAGTATTTTTGATAAGGAAATTTTATGGACAAAAGAAATGACAGCATAAAATGAGACCCCCCCCCCCAAGGTGTGCAGGTGCCCACCATACTACTGGAGAAGAACAGACAAGTACAAGTTGTGCTAGAGTTTATAAAGCAGTTGGATTAAAATCAGAAGAATGTTCATCTGCTGAAGTTCCCAGAAATGAAAGGAAAGATTAATGCTGCAAAGAATTATACATAACTGGAACCTGGAGTTTAAGAACTATAAAAAAAGTGGTAAGGGATGAGATGACAAGAGTGAACACTAACATTTTGGGAATTAGTGAACTAAAATGGACTCAACTGTATCATTTTACACTGGATATTCATCATCTCTTGAAAACAAAAACACAAGAAAAAATATCTATGTCAGTGAGATTCACACTCGTCAGTATTCCAAGTGAATACATAGTTAAAGTGGGAGGGAGGTTGCCATAATGGTTAAGATGTTTACCGTACAGACACAAGGTGTAGGGTTTGATCCTCACATAGTGTAATTGGCTAGGCTTTAAATGACACAAAAGAGTGGTTAGCCTAGTACTACTCTATGAACCTATGAACCTAGGTAAAGAATGGATTTAAGGGATTAGACCTGGTGGATAGAGTGCCTGAAGAACTAAGGACATATGTTTGATATCGTCCAGCAGATGGCATAAAAAAATATTTCAAATGGAAAAAAATGATTAAGAAGGCAAACTGACTGCCTATGGAGGCTTAACAAGTAGCTGAGGAAACTAGGAGAGCAAAATATAATGGTGATATGAAAAACTCTATCAGACTGGATACAGAGTTTCAAAGAATAGAAAAGTGTGTTTAGTAAATATTTCTAAATATGCAGAGAAAATAACTGAAAAAATAAAATGGAATGGAAAGACATGAGTTCATTACAAGAAGACTGGAGGTATTAAGGGAAACTTCCAGATAAAATGGAAATGGTAAAAGACTGCAATGGGAAGGATCTGACAGAAACAGAAGATATTAAGAAGATGTGTCAGGAATCTATAGAACAATGGAAGAAGGACCCTAACATTACTGATATATGAATGGTATGTTCTCTGACCTACAAGTCAGTCATCCAGGAGAGTGAGGTTAAATAGGCCCTGCAAAGTCTTGCTAATAACAAGGATGCAGAACATGATGTAATTATAGATGAATTGCTTAAAATTATGCAAAGTTATGCTGCCTAATCTGAAAAAGAGCAACGCTAAAGAGTGTTCAAATTGTCAAACAGTTGAACCTATTTCACATGCTAGCAAGGTAATGTTCAAGATCCTGTAAGCTAGACTCTAACAATATATGGTCCAAGAACTACTAGACGTACAAGCTGGTTTGAAAAAGGGCAGAGACACCAGAGATTAAGTTGTCAACTTCAGCTAGATAATGTAGAAAGCAAAGGAGCTCCTTAAAAATATTTACTTCTGTTTTATTGACATCTCTAACCCCCATGACTATGTGGAACATAATATATTGTATCAAGGTCTTAAAAATAGAATAGCGGGTCCCATTGTCTCCTCAGGAATCTGTATGCAAAACAAGAAACAACAGAACTGAATATGGAATAACTGGTCTGGTTCAAGATTGGGAAAGAATCTTGATAAGGCTGTATATTTTCACCCTACCTATTTAATTTATAAGCTGACTATATCATATAAAACACTGGATTAGATGAACCAGATGATAGAATCAAAATTGCTGAAAAAAATTTAACACCCTCAAGTATGTATGTGATGTTACTCAAAATGACATAGTAAGGAAGAATTGAAGAGACTGTTGATGAAGGTGAAAGTAGAAAGCTCAAAAGCAGGACTGTTGCTCCTCAGCATCAAAGAAACTAACACTGGGCGTGGCCAAGATGTCAAAGTGAGTGCAGCAGTTTTTTGTTGCTCTGTCTATAAGTTTTTTATTTCTGACAGGATTTATTTGGAATTTTTTGAAGTACATTGGGAAAAACTACCTATACATATTCTCTTTATCACTGTGGATTACTTGAGGAAGAAAAAGTAACAATTTTCAGTGATTTTTCTCACAAAATTCCTGTCAGAATATTAGCAGCTGTATACAGATACTTGAAATATGAGCTATTCAAAGTCATCAGCTCAAGACAGCTCTATGAAAAAAGAACTGCAGACCATAATTACAAGTATACAGGACCATTCTACTAAAATGGACAATCTAGAAAACATCATGGAAAATATGAAAAAAGAGAGTGAAAAGCAAATTCAAGACTTAAAGGAAATTATTTCAAAGCACTCAGATCAAATAACCAACATAGAAGAATCTCTAAATGACATAGATGGAAGACAGATAGAGAATGACAGTCAAATAAATTTCCTATTGAAGTAAAACAACTTATTAATTGAAAAAGTGGAAGATCTGGAATCAAGGTCAAGGAGGAACAACATTAGAATTTATGGAGTTCCTGAAAAGTTCCAGAGGGAAATAATATCATTATTTTCCTGAATAATTGGTTACCTAAAGTATTAAACCTTCCGGAGTCACTTTCTTATGGAATTGAAAGGGCTCATAGGTCTTTATCAAATCCTTCTGTATCAAAAAAATCCAACTTCAGTAAGATCCATCATAGTTAAGCTTTTGTCAACACAGGATAAAGATCTGGTGTTAAAAACTGCCTGGATGAAGAGCCCCATTCAAGAAAATGGAGGAGTTATTAGATTTGATAATGATTATACATCTCTGACAATAGCAAAGAGAAAAGCATTAAAGACCCTAAGAAAGCCGAAATAAAAGCCCAAATACTCTTCCTTGCTAGATTAAAAGTCACACTTCCAGATGGTCAGAAAATCTTTAATAATATTGAAGAAGCAACAGAAGTTGTCAAAAAGCATAAATTACTGGACAAAATTGAAGATATGGAACTTTCGACTCCAAGTCTAAAGAGGCAAGTTACTAATGGCAAAATAACAGCAAATGATAAATCCACAAAAAAGCTTAAAGGGAAGTAAAGCATACGTTTCTAATTTCCAGTGGTTATTCTTCTTCGTGAATAGGACAAATAGCACAAAATATGAGGTAAGATTTTAAAATAAATATTTACAACTATATATAACTAACTCTTCTTCCACCTTTTATAGTAATTACTCATTATTATATAGGTAATTACTTTATGCCATTTCTCCTTCCTTTGCTATGAGGTTTTTATCCCCTATATCGAGTATAACATAAATAAAAACAAATGATTTATAAGCACATACGATCTTGTCATAATCCTACAAGATCGTGATTCAATGTTTTATTTAAATTAGTGGTGTGCTGAGTGCAGTTAGAATAATATTAAGCTTCTGTTTAGAAATAGTTTATGTGTCTTTGTTCTGTCACCTTAATGCATTAAATAGAGCCGCAGTAGCTTTAAATGCTGGAATGGGGACTGCGGACACCTACACAGTCTGTCAGGAACCCTTATGGGCTTTAGATTGATTAAATGGAGAGCATTGTATATTTTCTTCTATTTTCTTCGTATTTACTAAATTAACTATGAGAGATGTTTTGGGGAGAGAGAGTGCTTTCTAGAGAAGGGCGGTGTGTGATTTTAAAGGAAAAAATGAATAGCTGCATAGTGTTGCCCTGTTTAGCCTGTTTTTCTGTTTTACATGATTTTTTGCAACTCACGAGCGCACGACAGCTAGGAAAGCCAAAAATAACTGAAAAATGCTATACTTACCTCATGCATGCAGTTAATAATTGAATACAAAGCTTCAAGAGAACCAAATCATGAGCTATTCATTGCTCCATGGTTTTGAGACTGGCGCTCTTGTAAGAACTTCTAGTGATAACGTAATTGTTCTCTGAGCTCCAGTCGCACATAAGAAACAACTGCGACAGATGATAAGGTCATAGCAAGAAAGTTTTGCGCTGAGACATTTAAAATGCTCTTCAAAGTAGTTCTTTGACTGTAAGTTTATAATTTACTAACAGAATGAATGCTTATTAGTTGTTCTTGATGCTGGAGACTAGAATTAACAACATATATACTGGAAACTGTTGTAGTTACAGTTTAATTCAGTATTCAAGGCACAACTATCACTCATTGCTTCTTAGCATTGTTTGGAATTGTTTGTTTTCTAAACTTATTAATAGTGTAATATACATGTTTAGTCATAAGGTGAATACTGATTAATTATATGTAGAAATAAAATAACTTGCAAACGAAGAGTAAAATTACACATGAAGAGAAAATTAACATTTCTCTATACATAACACAGATACTCTAGCTATAACGCAGCTTCACTAGATATTTAATGTAAGGTAAATATAGCTGACTGAAGAGAAGGTTGGAAAACATTGAAATAGTGCATTCCTTTATAAGTTACAGATATTTTTTTTAAAAAAAAGGACAGGTGTAATATTGTCACATGTTAATAAGCTGAGGTAAACACAGCTATATGACACATAAACATAGGTTCATAGGTTCATACTAGGCTATCTGCCCTAGGGCATTTATAAGTCTAGCCAGAGTGTGTTTGGCTTTCGCCACCCATTTTAAATTAATTTTGCTATGCCCTTTTTCAAGGTTAGTATACTGTGCCTCTGTCTAACAGTGACACAGAAGTGATACCCGGAGTAAACCTACGATCTCCCATCCACTCATCAAGATTCCTCTTGAAGAGAGTCAATGAGGGACTCTGCCTAACCTGGACTGTGATTTTATTCCAGAGTGAAGGGAGCCTCTGGGTTATGAATCTGTCCCTCCAGCATGTCCTATTTATTTCAGTGCTGAGGTTCAAGTCTCTCGAGCACGTGGCTCGATGGGATTTGGATTTTCTGAGGTGCAGCATGTCCATTAATTCCGGGTTGGACATGGCTTTATACGTCAGGCACAGATCGCCTCTGAGCAGGTGGTATGACACTGAGTAGAGCTGGAGTTTCTTTAACTGGGCAGCATATGGCATCTGTTTGAGCCCTTTGATCCTCTTGGTGAGGTACTTTTGGGGTCTTTCCAGTTGCTGCAGGTGTCTGGTAAGGTACATCCCAAAAGGGGCATTGTACTCAATTATGGGCCTGATGAGGGATGAGTAAAGAGGCACGATGACCTCCCCTGAACTAGATGTGAATCCCTTCATGATTAGGTGAGCTATATAAAATGTTTTTCTAACCACTTTGGCCACGTGGTTGTCAAATGAGAGATTGCTATCAACTTGGGTCCCCAGGTCCCTAATTACTTCTTCTGTACTTAATGGATTACCACCTATGTGGTAATTTGTGGGCACTTTGTTTTTGCCAAAGGGGATGACTATACACTTTTGGCGTTTAGCATGAGGCCATGGCTCTGGCATCTAAAGGTTTTAACTAAAAGGAATTGTAAAGAGAACATTACCGATAATTCTCCATAAGTTACTTATGGGGAACCATACTTGAAAGTCCCTTCACGCATGTGTTTTACATCTTATCCCCAAGAATCCTAGTTTAAATATATCTCTTTTCATGTGAGAGCTGATATATTAGGAATGTTATTTGAATAATAGGAAATTGCTTATTATTTTCATGGATAATTCGCATCCAGGCATCCCTAACATATAGAAGGATACGGTAAAGTAAGTTGATTGCATAGTTTACATAGTACTAATAATTGATTTTAAGCAAGTACAGAATATAATAGTAAGTGTTGAATGAACAAAACAATAATCTGTTTAAGGAATAACACATATCTAATTACATTACAAGCAGCAAATACATGTACTATCTGATCATTATACTAAAGATGTCATCATATAATTAATAACTAACATAGGCAATGTTGATCTGTGCTTTTGCTAATAGCAGTGATATTGATAACAGTGAGGACTTGAATGAATACACTTCTGAAATATCAATGTTAGAAAGTTGTATAAATGGCTTATTAATGGAACAAAAGGGGATGAATGAGATGGAGAAGGGTGCTTAAATAAAGTAAGTATAACACATTAAATAAACTTAAAACATTCACAATAGTTTAATAGCATAAATTTCAAAATATTGGTCATATTTTGCTTAGATCATATACATATAGCCCATAAACAAAATGTATTGAAGGAATAGTTGATAGGGAAATGGGTGATAGGAGAAGAATGGAGAAGGTTTTCATGCCTTAAATATACAAATATATATTTAATACGTAGTGTCATTTCAAATCATATACTTAAACTAGATATACACTCTTTATTCACAGTTTAATCTATACTAGGAAAATAATATCTTTTTCATCTTAATGAAAGATTCTGATCTCTTATATTGCTTTTGAAGTTAAGCTTACATATGTTGGTTTACGGGAGCATAATCCTGCTACTTTAACATAGAGCTGTTTGTCAAACATGAATATTTATTGCATGACTAATTTTTATTTGTAATTTGTAAAATACTTAATATTTCATCATATATCTTGAGATGTTTTTGTGCTTTAATAGCTAAACATAATGCTACACAATATTGAATAAGTCTAACTGTGTACCTAATTATAAGAGGACAAAAGCAGCAATATTAAGGTTGATTGGTTGTAGGACTGTTAGTGGTGGTGGCTAAGATGATGTTTTCATCAATCCAGAAAATTAGGTTTCCATGTTTAGTTTTGTATATAGTTATATATGTTATGATTTTCTTATTCTATTTTATTTACTTGCTCATAACTAAATTCAATAGATATAGCTGTATCATTCTAAATGTTCTCTTATAAATGTATGTCTTTAAATGTCAATTGCCTTAATAGCCCTATCAAAATAGGGAGTAAAGTTAGATATTTGAAACTGAATAAAGTAGATATAGGGTTTTTACAGGAAACACATATTGTCAACAGGGACATAGATAAATTATCTTTTAATGGTTATATGGTCCTTGTAGAATCCCACTACCAAACCAAGAGAAGAGGCACAATGATACTATGGAGAAAAACATTACCAATGCCTAAAGTCATTGATACTTACTCAGACAAGAATGGCATGTTATGCCTGGCAGTTCTGGAGATAAACAAAAGAATTGTAACTCTTGTAAATTCTTACTGGATACCTGGTTTTGGAGCAGTTACAGCAACAAATTGTCTAGAGTTAATAATTTCCAAATCCAAAGGAGAAATAATACACGCAGGAGATTTCAAGTGCCTTCTCACTGAAAAAGATACTACTAAAAATGATAAATTTAGAATTTCCCCTGCAGCTAAAAAGTTAAAGAATTTTATCAATGTATTATGTCTTAGGGATATATATGATTTAAAAGAAATACACTCATTAGAGTACACCCATTATTCGTATAGGTATGGTACACAAACAATAATTGATAAAGTACTAGTTACTAACAATATATTTTCTAAGGTTCAAGAAGTGCTAATTAGTTCATGTCTTTATCAGATCATAATGCCTTATTTTATAAGGTTAATATTATGCCTAAAGACTTTATAAAGTGGCAAAGATTACCTGTCCACATTACTGCACTTAATGGTTTTAAAGAATGGCTTCTTGGTGAAATACATTTTTTTAGACATCAATAATAATAATAACGAAACTTCAAAGGTTATACTTTGGGATTCACTAAAATCTTATTTATATGGTAAGATCAAAAATTGGTATCTAAACAAAAGAAAACAATGAGAAAACGAATGAATACAAATACAATTAAAAATAGACAGGATAAGGAAAAGTTTAAACACCAAGGACATAAAAACTAATTCTGAACTTAAAACATTAAATACTAGATATGCAGAAACTGTAAATCATAAAATGGCAATAAATCTAGAAAAATTCAAAATTCAATCTTATTCAGTGAACCCCAAAATGTACATAGCTTGGCAGTTAAAGCAAAAAAATTAGCTAGACTTAGTCATATAAAAGAAATTACTGATACTACAGGAGTTAAAACAAGACATGTAATGGAACACAAAGAAATTCTGGAGGTGTTCAGATTATATTATGAGAAGTTAAATAATACAAACAGTGACTCTGCAAACAATATGCTTAAGAGTAATTTTTTGAATGAAAATATCAACAGAAGAGTAACAAAGGAACAAAATGCTAATTTGCTCAAACCAATAACATTAAAAGAAATTAAAGAATGCATTTGAAATCTTAAAAACAATAAAGCACCTGAATTAGATGGGATTATAGGAGAAATATATAAATTGGTCCCAGAGGACACCTTAAAGACTTTAGAGGCAGCCTTTAAAGAATTTAGGAAAAATAAAAATATATTTCCTTCATGGAAATATGCTATAATATCTCCCATTCTAAAGCAAGATAAAGACCCTAAATTAGTATAATCATATTGACATATATCTCTGCTAAATGTAGATTATAACATTTTTACCTCTATACTTAGTAAAAGATTAAATCAATTCATCCCCAAAATAATAGCAGATGATCAAACAGGTTTTATTTTGAACAGGAAAGTTCAGGACAATGTCATCAGACTTTTAACCCTAATAGATGTTGCAAATAAAAAGAAAAAAGAACTATCAATTATTAGTTTAGATATAGAGAAGGCATTTGATTCTTTATCTTGGACATACCTATTTAAAGTCTTGGAAGCATTCAATTTCTCCACAGATTTCACAGAACTAATAAATAGCTTATATAAAAACTCTTTGTCGTATATTAAAATTGGGGCTTTTTTATCTAATAGAATTCAAATACTAAAAGGAACTAAGCAAGGCTGTCTTCTGTCACCTTTGTTATTTGCATTGTCAGTAGAACCATTTGCAAATTACATAAGAAATAATAACAACATAAATAACTTTATTGTTAATTCAAATTATGCTTCTAAAATACAATTATTTGCTGACAATATAATATTAACCATAGGAAATCTAGATTCCTCAATAACACATATCACAGCAGCTATAGGGCATTTTGAGAAATTTTTAGGTTTACAATTTAACAGCAATACATTTGAAACATTATTAGTAAATAAAAAAGTAAGTTCTGAATGGAGAAAATGCATTAATTTTAGTTGGGGAAATTACACTCTTAAGTATCTAGGTGTGTATATAAAACCTAATTGGAAAGAAGTCATACAAGTCAATTATACAAATTTGTTAGGTATAATCAAAGAGTATACAAACAAATGGAATAAAATGTTCTTTACTTCTGAAGAAAAGTTAACATTAATAAAAATGTATATTCTCCCAAACATTTTGTTCCTTATTCAAACCATAATTATTAGCCCTCCAAAAAAATAATAAAACAGCTCAATTCACTTCTAATTAAGTTTTTATGGTTCCCACAAAAAACGAGAATAAAGTATGATTGGCACAATAGAGATTGGGAAAAAGGTGGAATTGCATTCCCAAACTTAGAACTCTATGCTGAATCAGTTATAATTCATATCATAAGCAAGTGGTTAAGTAACAAATATACTTCAAGCTGGAAAAATCTACACATGAATATTCTACTATCCAATGCTGATGAAGCAATAAACAATGGCATTTTTACTGAAAATAACAACAAATTTTTACTGGTGAAGGACTCAGTATATAAAGAAAATAAATATGAAAAGCTACCACATTGTATTATTGTATACTAAACAATTTTAGGAAAATTATAAACAGAAACTGCATAACAAGACATTTTTCAATATTAATGTTCCCAATAGCACTCACAAAGAATTGTCTAGACTCTTTTAATATGAATAAAATAATGGAAATGAAAGGCAATGGACTAAATTACTGGCACCAGTTCCTAAGTACAAATAATATTAATGACACTACAAGCCTTTTAGCAAGGTATAACACAAATCAAGATAATTGGTGAAATATTCAAATTTTCAGGGAACATCTAGTAAAGGAATTTAAAACGAGCCAAGTGACTAATAATTTTTTACAGCCTACAATAATCTTTCTTTTATGTGAATTAAATTCATCACAATTTAACATGGGGTTCTCTTTATCTAAAATTTACAAGACATTGAGAGCAGACTTAAAACAACCTGAAGACTCTTTATGGAGTTATATAGAAAGTATGAACAGATTTAATTTTTTCCGAAAATGATAAATTATTAACACTCAGGTCAATCAATCATACAACATCATCTCCATATTGGAAAATATTTACATGGAAATTTTTACACAGGAGTTTCTTTATCCCACAGAAAATTGCTATAATATCAAATAAAACTAGTAACAATTGTTGGAGATGTAATTAGAGTCTCTGTGCTGATTGAGTACAGATGTTCCTTGAATGCAGAGTGATTGTCCCATTTTGGCAGAAATTTAGAGACTTTATGAAGGCATTGTTGACTGACAAGTGTATAATAACAGATGCACTTTTATTGTTTAATGCTCCAATACCAGATTGTATACCAAAGCCACAAGTACATCTTCTGTGGTCTCTTTTGGCAATAGCAAGAAAAATTATCACTTCAAACTGGAAAACCAAAATAATTGTATCTTTTGCTGAATTTACATTATTGGCCAAAACAGTATGTAATAGAGAACTTTTAACTCTTGCATCTAGAACGACAAGAATGACACACAGAAAGTTATCCTGGGTGAAACTAAAAAAAGTTATTAGATAAAATTTAATGATTTCAAGCAGAATAGACTAATGTTATGAGAATTTTGTTTTTTGTATATAGGTTCATAGGTAGGTACTAGGCTATCGGCCCTAGGGCCCATAAAAGCCTAGCCAAAAAATGTACCCTGGCTTTCGCCACCCAAGAAAATTATTTTCCTGTGCCCCTGTCGAGCAGAGCCACAGAAGTGATCCCTGGGATGAATTTCCCATTTCCCATCCAGTCATCAATATTTTTCTTGAAGAGTGCTAATGAGGAGCTCTGTTTGACATAGATAGGTAGTCTGTTCCAGAGTATGGGAAGTCTCTGGGACAGGAATCTATCCCTCCAGCATGTTCTGTTTATTGTGGTGACAAGATTAAGGTCCCTAGAGCGTGTAGCTCGGAGGGATTGGGATTTCTTTAAGTGGTGCATGTCCAACAGCTCTGGGTTTGACATAGCTTTCTATGTTAGGCAGAGATCGCCCCTGAGTAGGCGATATGCAATGGAGTAAAGCTGTAGTTTTTTGAGATGGTCTGCATAGGGCATCTGTTTGAGGCCAGTAATCTTCTTTGTGAGGTATTTCTGTGGTCTTTCCAGTTGTTGTAGATGTCTTGTGAGGTACATAGCAAAAGGGGCGTTGTACTCTATAATGGGTCTAATGAGTGATGAGTAGAGGGGAACAATGACCTCTTTTTTTCTGGATGAGAATCCTTTTGTGATGAGATTAGCCACGTAGAAGGATTTCCTGACCACTGTGGTGATGTGTTTATCAAAGGAGAGACTACTGTCCACCTGTGTCACATGGTCTCTTATCACATTTTTGGCATTAAGTAGACTACCAGCTTTGTGGTAGTTCATGGGTACAGAGTTTTTACCAAAGGGGATGACAATACACTTTTTGGCATTGAGCTTCAGGCCATGGCTTTGACACCAGGTATCTGTCTCAGTGAGGCCCTATTGTAGTTTGTCCACATCGTTAGGAGTTTCGATTATGGCTCCTAGTTTGCAGTCATCTGCAAACTTTGTTAGCCAAAGACCTTCTGTGTTGGCCTGCACTTCAGAGAAGTAGATACCAAACAGGAGAGGACACAGGACTGAACCCTGTGGTACTCCACTTGTCACTGGTCTGATGTTGGATTTGGAATCCGCTACTTTCACAGTGTGGGTTCTGTCCGTGAGCCAGTTGGCAACCCATCTTGTGACATAGAGATTTATACCTAGTTTAGTGAGCTTATCTATAATTCCAGAGTGGGGGATGGTGTCGAAAGCCTTGGCGAGATCTAGATAAGCTGTGTGAACCATTTTACCCTCATCTATGGCTTTGGTGACTGCTTCAAAGAAGTCAATCAGGTTTAGGAGACATGATCTGCCTTTTACAGATCCAAACTGAGTAGGGTCCAGTGTTTGGAGATTACCAATGTCTTTGTTTATGAGTTCCATGATGATACGTTCCATGGCCTTGCAGACCAGGCTCGTCAGGCTAATGGGGCGGTAGTTGCCGGGGTCCGTCATGGCTCCCCCTTTGTGGAGTGGGATAACTGTCACTGTGCACCATTCAGTGGATACAAAGCCTGAGGTGAGGCTATGATTGAACATGGTACTTAGGTAGGGTGCCAGTTCATTCTGTAGTTCATGTAGAACACAGCCTGGGATATTGTCAGGTCCCATGGATGCTGTGTTCTTGGCTTTGGAGAGTGTGTTTTTTACCTGTGCAGCCGTGATTATAGGAACTTTGCATTCTTCTGGTATAGAGATGGGCCCTCTAGGGGGTGAGAGGGGGGTAAAGTTAGCACTGAACCTATCTGCTAGGATGTTGACAATATCAGTTGGTTCTGTATATTTAGTGTCATTATGCTGTAACTCAGAGCAGATCTGAGTGTTCCCATTTAGATTCTTGACATAGCTATAGAATGCTTTGTGGTTGCCTTTAGAGTCAGTGGCAATTTTGTTTTCATAACTAGCTTTGGAGGATTTTATGAGGGATCTCAGCTTCTTACTGAGGTTGACCAGGGAGTTCCTACAGTAATGGGATTTTACTCTTTTTTGCAACAGTTTCTTTCTTCTGTTGTAGAGTTTGTTTATGGCAGAGGACCACCGGATTGGCTTCCTTTTTTTGGAGGATAACATCTTGGTTCTTTTAGGGATAGCATGATCCATGCACTCGTGTAAGTGCTTATAAAGTGCATTTGTGTAGGATTCGGCAGTCATACCTCTATTGTCCATCTGCATGGGTGTCATGAAGTTTGCCACTTCTGTCTTAAGAACTGTGAAGTTGGCTTTTGAGAAGTTTTTTACAATGGTTTCCCTAATTGGGGCTGGGGTGGGATGTGGATGTCTAGGCTGATTAGCTTGTGGTCGGATCTGACTAACGAGGAATTGACCTCTGGTGTGGATCACCGGTTTCCCATGTTGGTAATGACCAGGTCTAGGATATTGCTGCCCCTGGTGAGGGTGTGAATAAGTTGATCCAAGGCATTGGAATTTATGAATTCTAGAAAGCGTTGAGCAAAAGAGTTGGTACATGAGTAGTTTTCCCAGTTAATGGTAGGGTAGTTGAAATCACCCATTATTAGGGTGTTGGGTTGTACCCTAATACTTTCCAGCGTATCAGTAAATGAGGAGTGTGAATCCTGGGGCATGGTGGGGGGTCTGTAGCAAGCTACAATTTGGATTGCAGTCTTGCCCAGAGTTAGTTGTACTTGGATAATCTCGGATGCATTATGCTGTGCAACTAGCCTGGAGGTGTGGATATCCTTAATGAATATGGACATGCCTCCGCCTTTAGTGCTTCTTTCTGGGTTAGGTGGCCGAAAGGTGTGGTATGAATTGAAGCCTGGTAATGCAGGGGTGCTCTCTGGAGCTTTGAACCAGGTCTCTGTCACTGCACAGATGTCAATGTTCTCCATTTTAAGGAGTGCCTCGAGTGAGTGCATTTTGAGGTTTAGACTTCTAGCACTGAGTAGCATTACCCTCAGATTTTGCTTGCTTGTACCTGTTATGGTGGTGAATTTGTCATTTGAACCTTGCCTAAAAAAGGCACTATAGGGGTGGCAAGAGCCTTAGCCAGTATCCGGAATCCTAAGGGCGACAGGTGCAGGCCATCTCTGGCAAAGCATCGTGGACTGTCGATCATGTCGTCCCAGGCAGACAAATACTGAATCCCCTTAGAATGACACCAGAAGCTTAGCCAATTGTTGAAGTCAATCATTTTGTCCTTATACTGTAGTATTATTCTGGGTGATGGCAGGATGCTACTCAGGGTTAGGGTCATACCTGCCCGGGATACAAGATCGGAGAGCTCCTCCATGTCTCTTTTCATGTAGTCCAGGGAGGTACGTCTCAGGTCATTCACACCAACATGAAGAATGGCAGTGTCATATTTGTACTTATTGTGGAGTGACCTGAGTGCATGCATTATGTGGTGGATCCTAGCACCTGACAGGCAGCTGACAGTAACTTTCTCCTTGTTTAGTCTAGTAAGTGGAACATCAGTGTGCCTGACTATAGAGTCACCTATGACTAGAGTGTTGGGTACATTGTTATGCCTTATGGGCTGTGGTTGAGTGGCACACTGAGTTTGTGGGCTATGTGTCATTTGGGTTGTGTTGGGGGGTGGAGTTTGCTTGCGTTTACGCTTTGGATGTCCCTGATGCTTGGGAAGGTTTTTATTGAGGGCCTCCGCAAATGTAGGTGTGTGGTTTGTATTTCTATGTGTGTGTTTTGGTGGTGTAGGTTTTGAGGGACTATGTGATGAGTGTGGTGTGGTGCAAGTGTTTACCTTCTCCTCTTGACTGTCTAGTCCAGTCTTGGGTGAAGAGAGCTTCCAGTTTGGCTATATAAGTGCATCTCTCACAGGTTGTAGTGTTGGGTGGTAGGAGGAGAGGGTTGTCTGTGTACATGAGGCAATTGCTGCATTGCCCCAAGATGCCCAGATTCATCAGGTAGACAGGAGAAATCACTGGGAGGTGACCCTTAGACATGCCTGGATAAGTGCTTATTTATTAAGTACTAAAAACTGCTTTCCACTAGACATAGATCCACTAGATATAGTTTTTAATATTTAGTGTTATGTTTATGTATAATTATTTGCTTGGTATAAGAAGTTCATGATTTATGAAAATTAAAGTTTTCCAAAGAAACTAACATTATATCATCTAGTCCTAGCCATTCTTTGAAAATAAATGGGGAAGAAGTGGAGGCAGCAACAGATTTTAGTTTCTTGGGCTCAAAGGTGTCTGCAGATGGTGATTATAACCATGAAATTAAAAGACATTTACTTTTTGGAAAGCAAAGCTGTGACAATTGTGGACAAAAGTTTAAAGAGCAAATATATCACCTTGTTAGGAAAGGTCCGTACATTGAAAGGTATTGTTTTCCCCATTGTAACATGTGGCTGTGACAGCTGGGTAAGGTTGTGTGCTGGAAAACTAATACGTTTGCACTGTGGTATTGCCAAAAGCCTCTGAAGGTTCCATGATCTATAAGAACTTCAAATCAGTCAGTACTTAAGGAAATACATCCAGACTATTCACCAAATGGCCTGATAGAGAATCTAAAACTGGAATATTTTAACTACTTAATGCAAAAAACAAGTTTCAGTATAGACAACAATGAAATTCAGAAAGATTGAAAGGAAAAGCAACAGCTTAAAGAAGCAAGTCTTTACATGACTAAACAACAACACAGACAATAACAGACAACAATGTAAGTATAATTGCTTATTTGTTTATTTTTTTCTTTTGATAACTGGGTGCATGAGATGGCTTAATGACCATTTTCAGTCACTCCATGGGAGAAATGTCAAGTTCAAAGACTAAAATACAAGTCAAAATGAATCATATTCATATATCCTTTGGAAATAGATCATATTCAAAGATATGTAGGTAGTACAATTTAAGCATCATTTGTTGACCTAGATGTAATATATATATATTTTAACTTTAACTGTTGGGAAGACCAAGAGATGCATTAAGAAGCAAATTTATGAGTATGGGTATGAAATATGGGTGAAAAATATTAACAATGCTCTATAGGCACTCCATCAAATGTAACTATAAAGGGGTTTTGTTTTGTATATTAGAGAATGTGACAAGAAACCCAAGGGGGGCATGGAAAGATCATTTAGAGACAAGGAAGTTATGCTGGCAAGTAAAGCTGGATGCCACACATTATCCAGGAATTAATGACAACTTGTCCCTTGTTCCAGTGTTAAAAACAAGAGCTAAAAAATACTAGCATTTGTTCTTGTTACTATTTGTGGTTTCCAACAGAATTTCAAGAAATCCAAACAATCTCCCAACAATAGCAACACAATAAGATCCCAAGAACAAACAGTGACAGGATCCAATTCTTGTATTAAACCACAAATTTATTGTATCAGATAGTAAAAACTGGTTGAGCGCTTTCTTCTACAAACCGTAGATTTCATCAGAACATTCAGCATTCATTATAAAACCTTTATATACTCTAATTTCCCACCCATAACTTCAATTATTCACTTAATCATTTCAATTAAGACTTAAAAAACCTTTAGTGTTTAAAAACAATGTAAAAATCTATTATTAACCAAGACCCAATCCTCCAAAGGCAGACGTCCTGTCTGGTGGAACCCAGCCATAAACAAACTATACAACAAAAGGAGAAAACTACTACCTGATAGAGCAAAATCCCAAAAAAGGAAGGCATCTCTGATCAATATTAGCAAAAAACTACGGGCACTCTTAAAATCATCTAAGGCAAGCTTCGAGAGAAATATTGCACAGGACACTAAGGGTAATCACAAGGCTTTCTTTAGTTATGTTAGGAACCTGGGTGGGAATTCCCAGATATGCTCAGAATTACTCCAAAATGACAAAAAATACATCGAACCCACAGACATTGCCAACATCCTAGCTGACAGATTCAGTGCAAACTCTCCCCCCTCCCCACCAAAAGGGCAAATATCTATCCCAGCAGAGTGCTGCCCCCCAGACATCTCAGATGCTCAGGTAAGAGCCGCCCTCTCCAAAGCAAAAAACACAGCATCAATGTGACGATGTCCCAGGCTGCGTCCTACATGAACTCCAAGAAAAGCTAAACCCAAACATAAAACTACTGTTCAGTCTTAGCCTTACTACAGGATATGTACCCAAAGAGTGGCGTACAGCAACAGTGGTCCCTCTCCGCAAAGGTGGTGCCTCAACAGATCCTGGAAACTATCGCCCCATAAGCCTGACTAGCTTGGTCTGCAAAGCTATGGAAAGGATCATCATGGACCTCATAAATAAAGATATTGGGGGCCTACAAACACTGGATCCTACCCAGTTTGGCTTTGTTAAGGGCAGATCCTGCCTCTTAAACCTGGTCGATTTCTTTGAAGCAGTCACCAAGGCCATTGACGACGGGAAGGTGGTCCACACAGCCTACCTGGACCTCGCAAAAGCCTTCGATACAATACCCCACTCGGGCATTATAGATAAGCTCACCAGCTTAAATATAAACCCCTATGTCACTAGATGGGTTGCAAACTGGCTCAAGGACAGACCCACATGGTTAGAATTGCTGGAGCCATGTCAGACTCCAAACCAGTTACAAGTGGTGTCCCACAAGGCTCAGTCCTGGGACCTCTCTTGTTTGGTATATATTTCTCGGAGGTGCAGGCCAACACGAAAGGACTGTGGCTGACCAGGTTCACAGATGACTGCAAACTGGGTGCCATAATCAACTCTCCAGCCGACACAAGCATCCTCCAAAAGGGCCTCATAGAAACAGACAACTGGTGCCAGAGCCATGGCCTCAAGCTAAACACCAAAAAGTGTATAGTCATCCCCTTTGGCAAAAACAAAGTGCCCACAAATTACCACATAGGTGGTAATCCATTAAGTACAGAAGAAGTAATTAGGGACCTGGGGACCCAAGTTGATAGCAATCTCTCATTTCACAACCACGTGGCCAAAGTGGTTAGAAAAACATTTTATATAGCCCACCTAATCATGAAGGGATTCACATCTAGATCGGGGAGGTTATCATGCCTCTTTACTCATCCCTCGTCAGGCCCATAATTGAGTACAATGCCCCTTTTGGGATGTACCTTACCAGACACCTGCAGCAACTGGAAAGACCCCAAAAGTACCTCACCAAGAGGATCAAAGGGCTCAAACAGATGCCATATGCTGCCCGGTTAAAGAAACTCCAGCTCTACTCAGTGGCATACCGCCTGCTCAGAGGCGATCTGTGCCTGACGTATAAAGCCATGTCCAACCCGGAATTAATGGACATGCTACACCTCAGAAAATCCAAATCCCATCGAGCTACGCGCTGGAGAGACTTGAACCTCAGCACTGAAATAAATAGGACATACTGGAGGGACAGATTCATAACCCAGAGGCTCCCTTCACTCTGGAATAAAATCCCAGTCCAGGTTAGGCAGAGTCCCTCATTGACTCTCTTCAAGAGGAATCTTGATGAGTGGATGGGAGATCATAGGTTTACCCCGGGTATCACTTCTGTGTCACTGTTAGACAGAGGCACAGTATACTAACCTCGAAAAAGGGCATAGCAAAATTAATTTAAAATGGGTGGCAAAAGCCAAACACACTCTGGCTAGGCTTATAAATGCCCTAGGGCAGATAGCCTAGTATGAACCTATGAACCTATGTAAGGACTGTTTATTGGAGAACACAGTTGAGCGCTTTCATTCCCTATTTAGGAACTTTTTGAATTGACTTTATTAAAAAAGCAGTGAATTTAAGTAATTAAAAACAACAATCACATGATTCTTACTGACCAATAAAATTATTACTCCGTTATAATTGGTCATTGAGATACTTTAACTTTAAAATTGAGTTAATCGAAACAGAATCATTCAGTCCTGGATGACTAGCGGCATCTAATCTGAGCTGCCATACTAATTCCCGTTTGTATAAATGTTCTTCTAGGTAAAAGCCTCTAGCATCTTTAAGCACTTGATCTATAACTAAAAACTTAAAGTGGTGGTCCTTGAACTGTTAAACTTGTCTGAATAGTGCATTTGTAGACTTCTTATTTCTTATGTCCAGTAAATGTTCATACATTCTAGTTTTTAACTTTCTACTAATTTTTCCTACATAATATGCAGGACATTGATTACAGACAGCTAATTATACCACATAAAACACATCACAATTATAATATTTTGTGATTTTGGACATCTTATTTTTCACTGTGAAATTATTAATTGTTTTATACATTTGCATTGTGTGCAAAAACCACATTTAAATATTCCAGGTTACTTTTGATTTTTAAAACAATCAGCTGTTGTATCCCTTTCTAGCGATTCTTTAAAGGCTCTATCTCTCCTGAATATCATCATTGGTGTTCCCCCGTCTTTTTATACAAAGAGCTGTCAATCCCAAATATATTCCATTTTCGTACTAAGCATTCACCAATTGCTTTACTATCCAGAGAATAAGTAATAATACAGGATCTTTTTACATCTCTTGGGATTCCAGTATTCCCTATCTCTAGGGGTGAATTTACAAACTATTCTTTTCTTTTCTCTTTCTTATTTAAAATGGGGATGTACAACCTATTCCTTCATTTAAAACACACCACATTCTTAATATCACTTAAAAATTCATTGGGTAGCCTCTCTTCAAAAACATATCAATTAAAATTTCAATTTCTGTTAGAAAGTTATTAAATTCTGTCATCACTCATGCCAAACAAACCATATATCCTTTGATCACTGCTTTCTTTTTTAATTTCAACAATTCTTTTGGGTTTCTAATACCATGACAGGAATGGACCCCATTCCTAAGTCAAAATATAGTTAAAGTTCATGAAATTAGTATTGCTTCAATCTTTGATGTCAGCCACAAGTGCTCTTCACAGCACCCACAATGTGCCCAGTAATGACTCCTGCAATTTGTATGGGGTTATATGTATTGGTAACATATCTAAATATGATTGTAGATTCCTTTTTGTAAGATCCATTGCTTCTACTACTATTGCAAATGTCTAGGTATCTTTCTTCCACATTGCTCTCATTTCTACCTGCAAATCCTGATATTTTATGACTTTGTGTTTCTCTGTAAACAAGACTCTGTAGTCACTGTGTGTAGCAATTTCAATGATCAATGTTACTTTTGTCTTCTTTTCAGGGACCACCACCACCAAAATATCTGATTTTCTCACATCTGTCTTTTGAACTGTTGGTAATAGGAGATCCCATGTGATGTAGACTTCATCATTTTCTGTAATGCTTTGTGGCTCATGTTTCCAGTGTTTTTCAGTCACTTCACTACCATAGCATTTGCAAAATCCCCAGTACAGTAGTCTTGCCACATTATTATGCTTTTCAGTATATAGTCCTTCTGCCATTAGTAGGTCACACCCAGCAATGAGGTGTGCAACTGTTTCCAATTCTGCTTTACAAAACCTACATCTGTCTGATTCTCCCACATGTTCTATGGACTTTGTGAACCAACATGTATGTAGCTCACTGTCTTGGGCCAACAGTATTAACCTTTCATCTCTTGGTTTAAATTCTCCTCTCCTTAGTCATCCCTGCCTTTGAGCCTGATCAACATGAGGTTCTTCCAGAAGTTTTCTATACTTGCAACTATATTTATGCATTTTCCACATTTCTTGCCTTTTCATCTGGTCCTTCACCTTACATTCTTTCTTTTGTTTTTTTAGAGCATTCAGTTGCTGCCTGATTTTTATCTACTTCTAGTTTGATTTCCATTCCTGCTTGACTCTGATATGCTTTGCTAGATTAAGCAGAGAGGTCATCTTAGATTTATTCTCCTCACGTTTCAAAACTTTCATTACATTTGGGTCTTGTAAGGCCAGCAGATATGTATGTAGTCCCATGATTGCAAATCCATACATGTAATCAATTTCAAGGAGGCCTATCCCTCCTTCGGAATGGGGAATATATAATCTTGGTATACACTGATTTTTATAAATTATTTGGTGAGCACAAAGCATCCTTCCTGTCTTCCTGTCTAATTTATCCAACATATTTTGGGGCCAGTCAGTCACTCCAAAACTGTAAGCTAGGACAGGAAGAGCAAATTGGTTTATAGCCTGAATTTTTTTCCTAGATGTCAGCACTGTTTTCAGGATTAATTTAAGTCTTCTAAAGTATTCCTTACTATGTTTTATTCATATTTGTTCATGTTTTATTGTTGATCCTTCATCAATTCCCAAATATTTATATACTTCTCTTGCTCAAGGTCTTTTATATCACATTCTTGTCCCAAACTGATGTTTTCTTGGTGCTGCAGTTTTCCTGCTTTAAAGGTTGCCTTTGCATATTTATCAAGACTAAATGTCATTCTTGTCATCTGAAAAAGTTTTGACAACTTGCAGTTGTGCTTTCAGTTCCTCATCTGATGAGTTATACAGTTTTAAATCATCAACAAAGAGAAGACGAGAAGTCTTTACTCTTTGTTGTTTTCTAGGAGCCAAATTATAGCCATGGCCTAAGCTGTTAAGTAGATAGCTTAATGGGTTGAGGACAAGACAGAATAGCAGCAGTAACAGAGAGTCACCCTAGAATATCCCCCTTTGAAGTTTTATCCCTGGGATAATAATTTGCCCTTTATCATGGCTTAATTGCAATGTGGTCTGCCACTGTTTCATGGTCACTGTAATGTAGTCGATCAGTGTAGGATGTATGTTATATATTTTAAGCACTTTTTTATCCATGAATGTGGAATACTATCAAATGCTTTTTTGTAGTCAATCCATGCCATACTTAGATTATTTCCCTTTTTACAGTTCTCCATGATGACTTTATTTAACAACAAAGGATCACTTGATCCACATGGCTTTCTTCTATTGCCCTTTTGTTCTATTGCTATAATTGAGTTTTCTTCTAAATGACTAAACCTATCGGCATCAATTCCAGTGTATAGTTTATATGTTGTCGGAAGGCAAGTTATTGGTCTATAATTTTTAGGGTAAGTTGCAGGTTCACACTTAAGTAGGAGCATTGTTGTTCCTGTTGTTAGCCAGGTTGGTGTCTGTTCAGGGTGCCCATATAAATATTTCTTAGTCAAGGATAAATCTTTGTACAAAGATGTTAATATGTTTAACCAGAAGTTAGGTACTGCATATGGGCCTGGGGTTTTCCAATTAGAAGCTTTTCTTAACTTTGTTTCAATCTCTGTGGCTGTTACTTCACCCCATTTCATATCCTGTACCTTTAAACGTCTTATTCTTTCTCTTTACTTTTTCTATCCATTTAGCATCTTTTTTATGTTCCACAGGATCTTCATAAATACTTCTCCAAAATATATCTATTTCTTCTTTTTTTGGTGGTCTTTCAATTCCTTTTATCTTGTTTCCCAATTCTCTAAAAAACTTTTTGAGTCATCAATAAATTGCTTATTTTGTACTTTTCCTTTATATTTATCTGCATATTTTCTAACTTTTTCCACCTGTGCTGAAATTTTTAGTTTTTATTTGCGATAGTGCATGATAGAGCCTGATCTGTTCTAATACTGCACATTGCTTTTATCCCATTTATTTTTCTAAGTATTTTTGTTGATCTGTTCCCTCTTTAATACTCTTCTAACAGTAACACTTCTTGTCTTAATTGCTTCATAATTTTCTCTATACAATATTTCCATAATGGGATTCGATTTCTCCCCTTCCTTTCCCTCACTACCCTGTGTTCTTGCGGTAGAACGTTATCAGTTATTAATTTAGCTGCACAGTAATATATCTTGTTTACTTCTGTTATATCACAAGGATCTCTATGAACAGTCCTAATTACTGTGTTCATTTATTTTATCAAACTTCTGACTTTTGGGGTTTTATTGACCTTCTGCAGTCTATTTCTTTCACTGATCTTAATATGTCTATCTCTATTAAATCAAGGAACTCTTCTCTTTCTTCATTTTCTTCTAAACTGAAGGCACATTTTATGTTTTCCATTTCCTGCGGGCATTCTATTGAAAGTTCTATAGCATCTTCCTGTGGCACATTTTCTCCAGTTTCACCCTGTGCCATCTGTTGCTCTGTCACTGACCTATCACTCCTCAATATTGACTGCATCAGAATTTCCTGTTCCTTCCCTTGCTATCCAGCTTCAAGTGAATGTTTATACTGGTTTTCTGTGGAAGGCTCCAAAATATCTTCATATGGCACCTGACCAGTTGCTTCCCGTTCCACTTGTTAACCCTTAATTGGATGTCCATTGCTCTATCCTGTAGTGGTGCTTTCTGAGTTAGATTTTCTATACTGAATCCTTCACTTCACAGGTACACCATAACCTCAGTTTCTATTTCTTTAACTTCTCCATTACTCATCTCCTTTTCTCCTTTTCCTCTTTGTCTTCCTATTTTTGGATTGTAAAGTTTTCCATGTCCAGATTCCTTAGCCTGTATTTCTCTTCAAATATCTTTGGTGCTTCTCTTTTTGCATTGATTAGTTTTGCTTTGTCCTTTGCATAGATATTACACCAAATTAAATCTCTTTTTCTTTCCTGGGTCAATATTTCTTCTTCAGATGTCTCCTGATCTTCCTGTTTCTCATTACTTTGGGGACTCGTTCCATCATGGTGTGTTGTAACCTGTGTTAGACCTTCTACAGCAAATCCTTCACTGATGACTCTCTACCAAACCTACAAGCTGCCACCCAGCTCTGTTTTACTACAGTCGAAAACTGGCTCTCAGATCATCATCTGATCTTAAACCCAAACAAAACCAAACTACTTCTCTTCTACCCAACAAATACATCCCCTCCTACACATCTTACTATACAATCCAATAATGGTACCATCATCTCCCCAGACTCCTACACAAAGCTACTAGGAGTTATCATTGACAACAAACTTAGATTCGATATGCATATCATCCAAACCATTAAGTCTGTAAACAAGAAACTTGGGTCCTTATACAGGATAAAGACCTTCCTAAACCCTATGGCCAAAGTGGCCACTGCCCGCTCACACCTTCTCTCTACCCTTCTATATGCCTCTCCCGTGCTTACTAACCTTAACAAATCTGACCTGAACAAACTCTCAGGTTGTTATAATCATATTGCCAGATTTGTAACTGGATTGCCCTATAGAACACACCACTGCTCTAACCTGAAAAAACTTGACTGGATAGAACTGCCAAATCTTCTCAAGATGAACCAACTCATAGAAGCTTTTAAAATTCTTAAACAACCTGATAATACCCCTGCACTGAAAAATATAATAATTCCTTACACCAATCTAAGCTGCCTTCGCTCATCAAACAGACTCCTTGTCCGAACAATCAAATCCAACAATATGGGCAGTGATGCTTTGTTCGCCAACACCACTGGAAAGCTATGGAACTCCCTCCCCAACAACCTCATGCTTATTACTTCCCTAGTTCAATTCAAAAAGAGTCTAAAACTCCATTTTAAGTCGCATTGGCTATGTCCATGCTCAAACCCAGACTAGCTCCTCTTCGTTAAACCAAGGCCATACTACTTCTCAAGTAAATCTAAACCCAAAAGGACAACCTAGAGTGGGGATATGTAATCAAAAAGCATGCTCATTGTACATTAGCCAAACTATAATCTATAAACTGTCGTAATAAATTCACTAGCATCTTTTTAAAGACCTGTATATTGAACTGTCATAAGTTGTGTCTGTTAGAACAAGGTAGCATGTGTAGTATGTAGTATGTAAATTGCTTTTTATTCTTTTCTATCTTAAACACTAATATGTAACTATCTGTCTCTGTGACTATGTTGGAGCTTTTCTCCCCGGGCCTCCGCTGAAAATGGACATGTGTCCAGTCAGACTATCCCGGTCAACAAATGTAAAATAAATAAATAATAAATAATTTTTTTAACTTCTACTTTACTAATCTTCTTTTCTACATTCCCTCTTTGTGATATTTTTTATTGTGAAATTTGCCTTTACCCATATTTCTCTTCGAATATCTTTGGGGATGCCTTCTTTATAGTGATTAATTTGGCTTTTGCCATTGCATAAATATTGCACCATATCAAATCTCTCTTTCCTTCCCATGTCCATAGATCGTATCTGAAGTAGGAGAATCCGAAAGCGCTTATTGTGTTGAAATTAAGGGGATAATTTTATTTTTACCTCAACTTTAACTTGTGCTTGTGTCTTATAAAGAAAATTAATGTTGTCCATGGTGGTGACATTGGTGTTCTGTTCTACTTTGTTTTATACTCCTCCATTGTACCTTCAACAGTTACAGGTACTTAATTTGGACAGTCTAAATAGTGGCTTTGTCCCAGTAGAGTGGAAAACAGTAATTGTAATCCCTTTCTGACCCAGAGAACTATAGACACATAAGCCTGACCAGCCTTGTCTGCAAGGACATGGAGAGAATCATCTTGGACCTTATCAACAAGGATATTGGTGACCTTCAAACCCTGGACACAACCTAGTTTGGCTTTGTTAAGAGCAGGTCATGCCTGTTAAATCTAGTGGAATTCTTCAAGAGTGTCACCAAATACCTGGTTTAAGGTAAATTAATATATACTGCCTATCTCAACTTGGTCAAGGGCATTCACACAATCCTTCACTCAGGCATCATTGAAAAAAATTACATAGCTGGGGATTAACCCATATGTCATTAGATGGGTGGCAAACTGTGTCACCAACAGAACGCATACAGTCATAGTTGTGGATTCCACCTCTACCAGCAGACCTGTTAGCAGTGGTGCACCACAAGGGTCTGTGCTGGGCCTCCTACTGTGTGGAATCTATATCTCAGAAATTCAGATGATAACAGATGGCCTGTGGCTCACTAAGGTCGCTGGCAACTGCAAACTGTGTGCAATCATTGAATCCCCAAATGATGTCAACATACTACAAAATGGACTGACATCATAAATTATTATTGCAAAAGTCACAGACTTAAACTTAACCCAAAAAATGCACTATTATTCTATTCAGCAAAGGAAAAGTCCATGAAAAGTACACTATTGTTAATACCACACTAAGTTCCAACAAAATGGTGAGAGATTTGGGAATGAAGGTTGATAGCAACCTCACCTTTGATCATCATGTATCCACAGTGGTAAGGTAGGCATTTTACATTACACACCTCATACGTATGGGCATAGCATCCAAAACTAAAGATGTTACCAATCCACTGTACTTGTCTTTCATCAGACCAATAATAGAGTACATTGCTCCCTTTTGCATGTACCTCACCAGACACCTGCAACAGCTGAAGAGACCTAAGAGGTTTCTTACCAAGAAAATCCAGGGATTTCAACACATAACCTACATGGACAGACTAAAGGCCTTTTTACTGTCCTCTGTATCATATAGAATGCTGAGAGGCAACTTGTGCCTGGCCTACAGAGCACTCTCAAACCCAGCTTTAATGGAAATGTTGCACCTTTGCAAATCAAATTGGACAAGACTCAACTCACTTTATGGACCATAACCTAGCCTGCAACATCAACAGAATATGCTGGAGTGACAGATATATCTCCCAGAGACTGCCACTCCAATGGAACAAATCCCCAATTCATGTGCAACTGAGCTCCTCAATGACCCTATTTAAGCATAACCTGGACAATTGTATGGGAAATCATAAATTTACCCCAGGGTTTCACCTATGTCACTCTTAGACCGGAGCAACCAGTGCTGATCATGGATTCACAAATATGAACTACATATCTTAGACTATAAGGGAACAATGTTACAACTCGGCTTGACTTGAAAAAGCCCTAGGGCCATTAGATTAGCAACTTCCTATGAACCTATGAACATAGAGCCATTATGGTAGTAGCCTTGTATGAACCTATGAAAATATGAACCTATGTAGGCATGCCAACATCTTGTCTCACACTTGGTCTGCTGATGCCATGTACTTAAGTTCAGCTCCAGTGTTGCAAAAGTCAGTCTTGTACTGTGGCACTTGCATTACTTAGTGCATTATGTAGTCTGTGTACCTAGATAGGTAGGGGTTCTATTCTTGCTGCAGTCAAGTTTGTGAGTGTGTGTGTGAGCTCTTGCTGCTCAAAAGACAATGTTGATGTCATCAGCTATATCAGAGTTTTGGATATGCAGTCATCCCAACAGAAGGCCAGGCAAATGTCACCTCATCCTATACCAGACTGTTTACAGTGACATGGCTTTTAATCTATCCACATACATCATGGCATGATTTGTAGGCCCTGTGTTATCTTGCTGAGAAAGCCCTGTAGTCTCTCCAGCTGATGCATGTGTCTGGTAAGGTACATGCAAAACAGGGCATTATACTTTATTACTGTTCTGATGAGATTTGACTACAGTGTTATCATACAATCGTAAGATCTGAACATGATGGCATGACTTATGGTGGCGTGACTTATGATGTGCACCATATGTTGTACTGGAAAATTATTAAAGAGTGTCCATGTTCCCCTGACCCTAGGTCTCCGGATGAGCTGCTCAACTTGACTCACATAAAGTGTTCTGGGTGCTCCCTCCCTGCCACAAAAACTAAAAGGAAAACCACCTGCTAACCTGAAGACACCCCTGAAGCTGACTGCTTACCAGGCTTCACAAAAAAGCTTATAGCCTAAAGTAAATGTACATGTATGTTGTTAATACCTATTTTATCTGAATGCCTAAAGTGCTTGTGAACCTCTCCGTGTGAGATTCAGCAGCCTACCACAGACTCCTAGCCACTCTCCTCCTCTAGTCTTTTTTTCCTAAGCCTATTTTTAATTTGGCTGGAAGAACCCTCTTACTTACCTCTCCTAGTTGCTGTTTCCCTGCTGTCCACTAGGTGGCAGTATTCTACCTACTCAGTTTTTAACCTTCATTTCCCAAAGGTCGTAAACCTATTTTACTGTGACTATGTACAAATCTTTTCCCCCTGCTAAACTCTTAGGAAACTTCACTCTTACCACAATAACTAATACTTATAATTTAGATAAGATAACATCCTTTTTCCCCCTATTTCACTCTCATTTCTACTTTATCTAGCCATAACTTTAAAGAGAGCTGATACTTTTTTTCTGCTCTACCTACCTTATTGCTCTTGCCCGTTCCAGTCACCCTGCGGGCTCACGCCGCTCTGCTACCCTACCCCAAATCTCACCCACCCCTACAGCACCTAACCTTATACTTCCTTAGCCGCACCTCTACCCCTCATCAACCTATAGCTCACTTGATCTCATTACATACTTATCTAATTAATACCAATTTACTCAAATTCCCAAATTACCTATCCTTCTCTTTGGATAAACACAAACCCTTATCTTGTCCTTCCTGAAGCACTATTCTCCATCTTTTTACCCATGCCACACCTCCTACTATGGCTATCACTGTCTTACAAAGATATCTTAACTTACTCCTCATGACCACAGTCCTTACCACTCTTCTTCTATCCCACAGTCTCTCCTGCTATGAATACCTAAGCCTTACTAAATTTCACCACCCCTTAAAACAAACAATCCCTTTCTCTTCTCTAGCCTTACAAACCCATAGTAACATAACATCCTCATCATCCTACCTGCAACCACAGTTCCATAGACCAAGCCATATTAAGCATTTCCAAACCAGGAAAACTGACCCCATCTTATGTAAACATGGGAAACCTTCACAGAATCCCCAACAACACCTATTACTATATGGTGACATTCATCCAAACCCAGGTCCTAGCATTTCCACTTTTAATTCCCAATCTTACTACCCCTCCACATCACATGCCCCCACTAAAGACTCAAACTCTCTTCTCATAGCTCATCTTAATATATGCAACATAAATAATAAAATCACTGAGCTGCACACCCTGCTAGATTTACATTCCTTTGACATCCTATGTATAACAGAAACCTGGCCCAAACCAGTTACTAAAGACAATGATATTCTCCCACCTGGCTATAACATCCTGAGACTAGACCATCTAAATAAAAAGGGTGGTGGGGTGGCAATATTGTTCAAATCTGAATTACAGGTCACCTCACTAGATACTCAACCACCCTCACCTAGTAATGCCGAGATCTTAATATCCAAGCTCCAAGTTAATGCAAACAAATCTATATACATTATTTGATCATACATCCCCCCAGGTAATCATATAAATACTCTTGAAAACACCCTTAGTTGGCTCTCCACATCCTTCCCACAAGAAACTATACTCCTTAGGGATTTTAATATTGACTGGAAATGTTGTACATCCATAAATCCAACTACTCACATCAATCTTTATGGCTTTCATCAAACCATCACCTACCCTACTAGAACCCATAAACCTAGCAACAAACAAACCACCTTAGACTGGATACTAGTTAACAGTAGTTCCCAATTATACAAAACAGGCTTATTCGCTGATGATATTAGTGACCATTCCCTAACCTTTATATCCAGACAAAAGGCCTCAATTCCCAACCAAATTAACTTTACAACTACACGAAACAAGAAAAATCTAAATCCAGTTAACTTTCAAGCTGAGCTTAAAGCTTGCAATTGGTCACCCCTAAAATCCTTACCTCTTGATGAAGCAGTCTCATACTTTAACAATAAATTCTGACAAATTCTAGAATACCATGCTCCCTCTCACACTGTTAGAATTGGAACAAACCTGCTCCTTGGCTCACAAAGGAGACTAGACAAAAAATGAGACTGAGAAATCAAACCTGGTCCAAATGGAGAAAAAATAAAAACTCTACTGATCACCTAAATTTTAGACAGCTTAGAAATGCCACAAAAAACAATATTCCTTGATAAAAGAGACTATTACCTCAAATTTCAACAGACCCAACAACAAAACCCACAAAAATTCTGGTCAGGAATAAATAAATTGTTATGCCCTGGACACTCCAAAACACCTACCCCCTCTAGTTTGACTCAAAACTCTCCCAGCCAGATTGCTGATATTTTTAACAAAATTGTCTCCGAAACTGTCCAATCTTTAGCTAATAGCTTACCCCCATACCACCTGTTACCACTACTGAGTCACCCCTCCCAACAAATTTACCCCACACACTCCACCTCCAACCTGTCCCAACATCCTCCATATGCACCCTACTCCTCAAACTTAAACCATATACTCCATCAGCTGACCTCCTTCCAGCTGAATACCTGCAAATGGCAGCTGGAATACTTGCCTACCCAATTGCTATATTAATAAACAGAACCATTACAGAATGTTCCATCCCATATCTATGGAAAGTCTCACACATTATACCTCTCCATAAGGGAGGTAACTCAAATGAACTCTCTAAACTTCCGCCCCATAGCTCTACTCTCCCCACTAGCAAAAATTATGGAGATATGTATTCATCATCAAATACTTGATTATCTCCTCCAAAACTACCTACTAGTGGACTGCCAGCATGGCTTTAGGCCATTTCATAGTACAACAGCACTCCTATCCTTTCAGACTGCATTAATAAAAACCAGAACAACAACTTACTGTCCTCAACCCTCTTTATTGACCTGTCAAAGGCATTTGACATGGTGAATCATCAACTATTGTCGGATACATTGAAATCTTTCTCATTTGACACCCAAACAGTCAAGTGGTTTAAGTCCTACTTAGAAAATAGACAGCAAGCAGTCCTCTGGGACAATAAACTATCCACTCACCTCCCTATCTCTGTCAGTGTCCCACAAGGCTCCATTCTGGGACCTCTCCTATTTACCATTTTCATTAATGATCTGAAAACATCCATTCAACAGGCCACCTGCATACAATACGCTGACGACTCGACATTAATATGTAGTGCCTCCTCGCCTGCAGAGTTTCAAACCAAAACCCAAATAGTATTTAACTTAGTCGAAGAATGGTTCCACCAACACTGTCTCCTCCTTAACCCCAAAAAACAAAACAATTATTGTTCACTCCCACCCTAAAGTCCCACACTATTAACTTTACAGTCACATCCAACAATGGGACTAAAATAGCACCCGACATAACCACCAAACGTCTAGGTGTAACAATTGATAATAATCTTAACTTTGACACACTTATTAACCTAACTATTAAATCAGTTAATAGAAAACTTGGTTCCCTTTATAGACTTAAACCTTTTCTCACAGCTTCAACTAGGTCTACTATCGCCCAAACTCACCTACTCTCCACCCTTCTCTATGGCTCCCCAATTTATACAAACCTCTCCAAAAGCAATATCAATAAATTGGCAACATCTTATAATAACATAGCCAGATCCTCATTTAGAACCCATCATTGCCAGAATCTAAAACTATTAGGATGTCTGGAATTGCAAAGTCAGCATCTTATACAGCAACTTACAATTATTCATAAAATTCTGCATCATCCCACAAATACTCCCATACTCTGTAACCTTATTAGCCCATACAAAACCTAACAACCCTATGATCCTAACAAGTCTGGGGATTGTCTATTCACTAACTCTGTTGGTAACACTTGGAACAAACTTCCAACTGAACTAACATCCCTTTCATCCACTCCACTGTTTAAAAAGCAGCTAAGAATTCTAAATTCACAATGTGTATGCCCTTGCACTAATCCAGACTGACAGTATTCATCTCTTCCATGACCCATGTTGGCTATTATATCTACTCACTGTTGCTTTGTTTTTTTTTTCTCTCTAGTAATCTACTGAAGAAACACACTTCCTATGGAACCAATATATATATATATATATATATATATATATATATATATATATATATATATAAACACCTTAACTGTTTTTTGTATTGAATATGTTTCACAAAAGGTTTTGTAGCTATGTATAACTATCAATAGCGTGTATATTGTTAGTATGTAATCACTTTGTAATTTTTTTTATTATTATATTGTTAGTATGTAATCACTTTGTAATTTTTTGCAATGTCTTGGAGCTTTTCTCCCCGGGCCTCTGCTGAAAATGGACATATATCCAGTCGGACTATCCCGATCAACAAATGTTAAATAACATAAATTAAAAAAATAACTAAAGAGAGAAGTTAGAAAGTAATGATACACATTGCAGTTTCTGACTTCACAACCCTTACAAGAGCATTCATTATAACATTGTAAAATTATGATGCTATCAGCTGTATAACTTACCAAGGCCAATATAAGTCAAAGGCACAATGACCAGTTCGACAACCCAAATGCAGATATACTAAGCACTAAGCTAGCTATGCACCCTGGCATCAGACACAGCTTTTGTATCCCTGAATCCAAAATATGGAAAACAGGGATATGGCACAGTTGCCATCACTTGCATAGGGTGTTGTATGTGTGTGTGTGTTGTGTGGGTGGAGGAGGCAGGAAGCCTAGGCTGACAGAAAAGGTCGATGAGAGTGTGTGAGTAAGAAGGAGAAGAAGATAGACATTGGAATAAAACAACAAATGGCCAGTGAGACAAAATGAGTAACTGCTGTGTGTGTGTTTGTAGGTGTCCTCCAGGTGAAACTGGTGTGTGAGTGTCTGCATAAACACAGCCAAACTCTGTGCTAGCTTAATGTTTTGGTCTGTCGGACAGGTGTGAGTCATGCATGGTAGAGGTGGCAGTTCATTGTTGTGTCCCAGACCACAAAAACTGGCTCTGCCAGGAGTTGCACTGGCATGTCCACACCCATGGTCAGATGCAGTGTTACCTGAACATGACCGATGTCTGCTGGATGAGTTCCCTTCAATGGGATGCCCAGGACCATGACTCCATGACCTGCCATGTCTGGGTGTGGACAGCACACTCACTGACTGAGCGGTGGAAGTCCTGCCATTATGGAAGTATGATTGGGAAAGGCCACATTGACTGACAGCAAGTGATGTGACTGACTTATGCCCATGAGGATGCAGTTCTCCTCCCAGCAGACATTCCATCACAGACAATGCTGGTTCCATGACAGACACACCTTGGTCTGTCACAGACATCCATCATTCCAATGTGTCATTCATCCAATCCAGTGAATCAGCAACACAGTGGAGGCAGTCATGCATGTCAGACTGTTCCACATCCACAACCCTGAGCATTTTCTGGAACATCTATGGGAATGTGCCTGTGCCTCCACGATTGAGTGGTATGGGAAATGACACCTGCACCAGGTGGAAGAGGGACAGCAGTTCCCCCTCTGAGCACCCCTATCAATCCTCCTGTGTGGCATCTCACCCACACTTTGGCTTTGGCCAGACTCAACAGGCACCGACGCCACAAAGCCACACTTCCATGGTCAATGTCTTCGCCCTCCATCTCTCCATTATCTGTGGGCTCAGTGGACTGGGTAGGCATGGGCCTACTGGCATTGTATGATGAAAATGCAGGGGGTGGCTGTATGTCAACCTCTGTGTCAGATTCAACCTCTGCACTCCTGTGACTGTGCCTCAGTTTGGCCAATATCATCATCAGAGTCTGCTGATACACTGACATCAGGTGACACAGAGCCCACACTTCCACTGTCATGATCACCTCTGATAAAAAGCAAGAAACACAAGAATACATTAATATCTGCACTACTACAGTGTAATATATGCTCATAAACTAACAGTGCTACCATTATTACAACACTACAGCAATATATACAATAGGCCTGAGATAAAAATCACACACTACAGTATTTCTTTAATTGATCTGCAGTACTGACATACAATTATTTGGCTTACCATCTGCAGAAGACATACTGTGTTGTAGTCCAGACTGTCCTGAAAGAAGTTAAGTAAGAGGTAAGGGCAACATCATCACAATTAACAGTAACACAGGGGGTAATAATTACCCCTTTATATGTGCATTAGCTCTACTTTCAACAAGAATGTGACTGGCAACGCCATCCTAAGCTTATAACTGTAGCAATCTTCAAGACCCCCACCAAAAAAAAGACAAGTGACACAAAATTTTCATTCATTTCAATTGTTTTACTATACAACAGTATTCAGTTTTTCAGATAACAAAGCCTACCTGGAAGCATCTCCTGGGATGTGCTTGCTGTCTCAGAAGGTGTTGTGCCCACATCCAGAACATGGTATACTGCACTCTCCTGGACGCTGTCTGGATCTCTGATATTTGCCATGAACTCTTCATCGGGGTTAGTGATGGTTCCCTAGCAGGCCCTCCCCCAGTAACCATTTGGTCATGGCCCACTGCAGCTGCTCACCTCCTTGCAGATGTAATCATGTCTGTGGCCCTGTGACCACCCACAGCATTTACATCCTGGACAATCTTCTGCCATATTCACATCATCCATGACATATCTCCCCATCCCCTTTCCAAAAAAAGCAGAGAAAAGCACCATGTTGCCGAAACTCATCAACAATTAGTTGGTTTTCTGCATCACTGATGGGGGTCTCCATGGACTGACATCCAGAATGACATACTTGTTTGTGTCCTAAAAGACAACAGAAGTATAATACACATAAGTATCACATAACTACAAAATAACTATTTCTAGATAAAACAGAAAAGGTAGCCAGTCAGTATTATCCACTGGAGAAACATAAAACAGTCAACAGATCTGAAATACTAACAACAGGCAGGATGTAATACAGGAGAGTAACAAGAGCAACATATCCTTGTTTATGCCATAACAGTAACTCACCTTTGCTTCCCCCCAAAAAAGAACAGTCCATTCATGTTTGTGCCATAACAGTAACTCATCTTTGTTTCCCCCACACAAAAGCACAGGAAATGACCCCTTTTTCTAACAAAACATCTTTTAAATGCTAAAAGTGCTACCAAAGGACCTGTCCCTGAAACACTTGTACATATTTATCATACAGGATTCCATTTTCATGTATTGTCAATCATGTGTACCTCTGAAATGGATTGACAAACAAGCCCATGCCATCAGTATACTTCTAACTAATATATACAGATGAAAGTATAAAAAAGTCTTTGCTTCACATTATTTTTAAATACATTCCAGGATATGCATCTGAAGCTCAGTATGTCTCTATACGGATATAGCCTGAAGAAAAAGTGTTTTTGCAGTCTTCTAAACATATACAACTCTCCTCACCATCATTTTGGCTAGCTGCACATTTGCCTTTTTATAATGATGTAGATTATTAATGGATTGCATCTGTCTTTGTGTTTTGTAGATGATAATTACAGCATAAGCAGCCGAACTGTATGCTAATAAACCAATCTGGTGGAGCTATTCACCAAGCTCTAAAACATCCATGTAGACTCTATGCTGGTTTGTCCTGCAGATTTCAATAATTTTGGATTAGAGACATGGAAAGTCTACACAGACAGAATGTTAGGGGCTGCTGCTGCTTTAATCCATCTGTATGTGCTAGAGGCTGAAGCCAGTGCTGCTGCTGCTGTTGCTGCTGCTGCCAATAGGCCTAGGCGGAGAAGGAGAAGAGTTTTCAGGCCCTGTTTAACTTATCACAACCTACATGACATGCAAATTGTAGAGCTGTACAGGGCATACAGGGACACACTACAGGAATTCTTCAACCTCTGCTGCCCTCAACTCAGAGCCAGAGCTAACTGAGGAGAGCCCATCCCAGTGGTATGTGTAGCCCTTAATTGTAGCTACAGGTACCCTTCAGAGACCAACAGGGGACATGCTGGGGGTGTCACAGGCATCAGCATCCAGGATGCTCCACCAGTTCCAGGATGCTATGCTCCAACATGCCAGTGAGCACATATATTTTCCCCATAGTTCTAAAGACAGGGCCAGAAATATGCAACAGTCACACCAGATAGTGAACTACCCTGAAGCACTGGGTGCCATAAATTGCACTCATTTAGAAATGAAGGTACCACTTGGGAAATAGGGTAGAATCTGCATACCATTCTATAAAATGCAGAGTCATGAGTAATGCAAAGGGAATCATCTTGAACAGTGGCACTTACCACAACTCACATATCTGGCACACCTCCCAACTGTACCAGATATTTGTTAGGGAGGATATCTCACAGGGTTATTTACTGAGAGATGCAGGCTATGCACTGGAACTTTGGCTGATGACACCCATCAGAAATGCACACACACACACACCTATGGAAGAATGCCATAATAAGGCATACACTCAAACCAGAAATGTCATAGAGTGTTTGCTTGGAGTGCTGAAGTCACGGTTCCAGTGCCTAGACACATTTTTGTGGAGCCGTACAATCCATGGACATGTACCGAAATCTTCACAGTATGTGCCATACTACAGAGCATAGTCCTGAGGAAACAGCTGCAGCAGGATCATCAAGAGGAAGGGGCAGACATTCCACAACCAATGCCAAGGTCACCACAGCCACAGACAGATGGGGAGTCAAAGGGGGAACTGCCAGCTGCTGTGGATGCAGGCAGGGATAGGTGTGCTCAGTATGCTCTTGCATTGGCTAACAGACAATGCATAGCACACTCACTCAACACATAGGGGCCTAAAATCTTCCACCTACTCACATACATATAGTAACATTGATGCCAGGCAACTCACACAGCATTTACCTCCCTGTGTATTACCTGTGTACTGCATGCATCAGACAGAGTCAGCCCTGAAGCAACACTGTGGCAACTGCTGCATTTACATGGTAAGTCCTGAACCTGGAGTGTATTTTTTAATACTTTTGTGGCATATTCTTATATTTCATCACTTGGTACAGTAAGCAAGTAAAAGGTGAGAGATTTGTACAGAAATTACCTTAACATGTAACAACAGTGACTTATTGGACTTATATGTATCCATTTGTAAATAGTAGGCCTCAGGCATCAAAGCTTCACACATTCATAACTCTCAAAAGTTCTGATGATCACTGCATGCCCTCAGTTTAGCATCATGTAGTACATTTCTACTAGAAAATAATTAAAGAGAGAAGTTAGAAAGTAATGATACACATTGCAGTTTCTGACTTCAGAACTCTCACAAGATCAAACAACAGGCAAGACACAAAACAAAGAGAGTAACAACAGCAACATATCTCTGTCTGTGCCATAGCAGTAGCTCACCTTGCTCCTCCCAAAAAGAACAGTCCATTCTCGAATGTGCCATAACAGTAACTGACCTTTACTTGCCAAAAAAAAATAGTCTATGCTTAATTGTGCCATTACGGTAACTCAGCTTTGCCTCCACAAAAAACAGTGCACCCTTGTATGTGCCATAACAGGATCTCACCTTTGCTCCCCACCCAAAAGAGCATTCCATGCTTGTTTGTGCCATCCAACTTGCCATTCAGTTGTTGACAACTGCATATTATATTATTCCCATTTAATATCCTCACACATTTTAAGGCCAGTGATATAGAATGGCTTACACACTGCATGTCTCAGAGTACCGGCCGGATAACTGATGAATGACCAAGAAACACAGAAAGGTAAGACAGTGATGTATATGCAATATAACAGGTTGTGTGATCACAAAGTGCACTATGTTCTAATATAATAAATGTAATAAATGTACAAATAGTTTATGGTTTGATAAGAGTGTACATTCTGTTGCAGTTGGTTGTGTGAAGAATTACTTCAGTTTTTTGCTGCAAAGCTGTTTGTATGACAAACAGAAGTAAGTCGCCCATCCTGTTTTCTGAAGATACAGTGGAGTGAGAGTTGAAATCCAGACCTATGTAGAAATATCTGATGTGCACTAACATTTTGTTACTGTGTATGTCATAGATTGCCTTTCGTTATTTCAACTATTTACTTATTTTTTTTTTTAGCTACTGTTTGCATGATGCGCCACTTATCACAAACATGAGAACCAGAGAAAAAGAATGTCAGGCTTGGCTGTGGTTATCCTATTTGTTCAAAGTGTGGCAATGCTCAAACTGGACAAGTGGACAACCCATAAAGTAGAAAGCCAAAAATAGAAACTGGATACATCCAATCAATGCTATTGCCTGTGGCAGCAGGTATAAGTGTAGGACTCGAGCACAGATGGTCTTGGATTCTAGTACAGAGTGTAAACTTTGTTTTTTCACTGTTGTGACATTGCAGTTTATAGCAATGAACAGAAACATGAACAGATGACATTTCAGCTATCTTGTGGCAACAGGTGTAAGTGTAGGACTGCTATACACATGGTCCTGGGTTCAAATACAGCATATGCCATATACTTTTACTGTTGTTCCACTTCCCATTATAGTCACTCACTTAAAACACTTGACATAGTGTAGATGATATTAACTATACATATATGGGGGTTGAGACACTCATATTGTATCAGTTTTTTATACATTTATGTATTACCACGTTTCTTATCAAATGTATGACTGTGGGTATATTATGTACTATGTTCCTGTAAGTATATTTCTGCTATCTGTACTGGCATGGCCTTCACATTTGCCTTACACATATACGCAACTGTCTGTAATTTTTCACAGCTTGCTACTATTACACACTGCTTACCATCATGCAAACGTGGGGCTCGGGGGTGCGCACTACCGAATATCGTGTTTGCAAGATGGTAAGTGGTATGTAACATTTACAAACAGTGTGTGCACTCCCAGTAAACTAGATAATTGGAATTGGTGGGAAACCATTATTCCCCATTGCTCTTAATTTATGGTAGACATGGTAGGCATTTGTGTAGAGGGTGTGAGATTTTGGGATCAGAGATGGGCTGTCCAGGAGTCCAAGATTTTTGTTGGACTCCTAGTGAAACGCTACAGTGCCAGGCTGCTGCAAGGAGACTATTCTGGGTCCCAGTATAAGTCAGAAGCTTGAGATAGTTTAGTCCGGGCTATAACTAGTGCCACTGGTATCCCTGTACTGGTCACCAAGGTAGGCACCACTTTAACGACCTACATCACAGGAAGAGGGATACCCTCTATGCTTGGAATAAGGAATATAGGATGGAGGACATCCCACAGATGTGTAAGTATCAACTACAAAGAGTACTTGTAAGGCTTAAAAGCTGAAGACTGGTATTCATAATGGTATTCTGTTCTGTTATGTTTTTTCCATGGGTCTATATTAAAAGACCGAAGAGATGTTTCAGCGAACACCTCTTGATCGACACGTAATGAGCGAATGCACTAAAGCAGGAATGCTCAAAACAGCGGTTTCTTTCCCCTGGGAAAGAAACCACTAGCACAAACACACACGCACACACACTTAAAACATAACAATGTGGGGGGCTTCCCTCCCCACACCCCAACGTGGGGGGCTGTGCCCCCCCCCCACTACAGTGAGGAAAGGGGCAAACACACGGGGATGGCCAAGCGATTTCTTTCTCAGGGAAAGAAATTGCTGTTTTGAGCATTCATGCTTTAGTGTGTTCGTTCATTACGTGTCAACCAAGAGGTGTTCGCTGAAACACCTCTTCAGTCTTTTAATATAGACCCTTTTTCCACACCTGCCATAGAAAGGGAGTGCAATGTTAGGACCCATGGTGCAAGACTGGCGAGGATGAGGGTGGCATGTGGTATGTATGTAGCAGAAGTGTAGCATTAAAGGTTAAAGATAACTTTTGTTTGGTATTTTATAGAGTTATATCAAATTGAGCATGTATATCTCAACTGTAAAGCAAGTATGCATGCATTAGTCTGTAGCACAAACCAAGAGTACAATATTAGACTTTTGTCATAGTTTGTGGGTTCAAATACCACACTTCCCAAATATACAATGTTAATTCTTCAGTTATGTGTAACTTAAAGGTTTAAAGTAAAAACTCTATACCAATGACACACATGCTCTTCTGTAAACTAATCTGTACAACTGGAACACACATACGTGCAATATACGCACATGTAAAGGAGCACTTGCTGCAATCTGCAGTATGGTGTGCATTTGTTAGGAGCTGGTAGTCTTAAAAGTCAATGTTATCTGTTAGGGGGGTAGTAGTCTTAAGAGTAAAGGTTAAGATAACAGAATCAAATAATTGCATTAATGCATCGTGTGTCACATAAGAAGGTACTAATCTTATGTCTTTTTTTTTCTCTCACCGCAACCCTTATCTCTTTTTTTATTTTATTATTATTTTATTTTATTTTATGTTTTATTTTATTAGGTGTCATCAAAATATGTCCATATCATCCATGTGTACCACATCACAAAATGTCCACAGCACAGCGGGGTAGGCCTGCCCCAGAGGATCTGCCTGCCCCCATTCCACTGACCCCAGTACTGTTGCCCAGCACATCTGAGAACCAACCTGCCAGCACCACTTCTGCTGCTCCTGCACTCATAGCCGACCTTAGGCATAGGCCAACTAGGCAGTCACCTAGGGTTCTTCTCTAGTAGGGGGGCTTTTTCAGTACTTATTTGGTGTAGGTAGACCAGGATGGAGCAGCGGGTGATGTGGTGGTGGGCACCATGGAGCCCTTTTACCTAGGACTGCTCCTGCCTGCAGTACCTGCCCCTTCAGGTAGTTCTCACCCAGAGGATAGTCCAGTGATTCCCTCTGGGAGCAGTGGCAGAGGTGGTGAGTTTATCACTCATGCTGAACTGCCAGGGATGGTACATAGGGTTGTGCACTGCACTGTTGGTGCACACCTACATCAGATGGAGGGGCTTCTCTCCTCATTTTACATAGGACCAGGAGGAGGAGAAGGAGAGCTGAGTGCTCCAGCCAGTGGCCGAGTGAAGTGACAGTGATGACAGTCCTGGGGGTGAGGACTCCATTCTCATTGTCACCCAGTTTGACGACCATGGGTCCTGGATGTCCCCACCTTCACCCCATCCATGGTGTCCACCGACCTCTTGTGTTCATCATCAATCCCTGTCTCTTGTCTTCTTTGTCTTGTCTGTCTGTCTGTCTGCAATTGCTTCCTCACCTACCCAACTTACCAGACCCAGACATAATATATCCCTTTCCCAACATTCTTCTCTCTCTCAAAAAAATAGCTCTCCATTTCACACGTGCCTTCCTGAAATGCTTGAGTTAGTCCAATTGGCTATACCACATAATTGTATTGTGGTTAGCCCCCTCTCTGGAGATGACTGTCAAATTCAGCTAATATTCTGTATACATTATCAGTTTTTACTGTTGAAGAAATGGATAGCTATGGTTCTTTCCTATCTGCCTCCTGCACATTTCTGTATTACTTTCCATTTATTCTTCCCCCTGCTGGCTTCCCATTTCACTACTGTCCTATCTTCCCCATTTGTTTTCTTTAATGCATTATTGTGTGACAGTGAGCTTCGCACACTAACATGCAGCAAAGGTAATATGAAAGTAGTTAAAAGTATTACATACAGTTGTATTCGAAACCAGTACCATCTGGCCTCAAAAAGGAATGTATTACTCCATTAACTGCATTAACACATGATGCAACAGAGTGAGTTAAATAGCAGCTGTATTCCAGAGACTCAGTACTAACTGTCAGACTTTAGCAATCCTAGAATAGCAGTGGATCCCTTCAGTTTCTGTGCTCCATGTTGGCATGGAGGTGTCTATTGTGCACTAATGGTGAGCGGCGGCAAACAGGTGCGGTTACCCCCACACAATGCCACTTAACACCACTGCAGTTTGCCAACACAGAGCAACACATTGAATATAAACAATTCATGTGATTGCATTATCACTCTGTAATGAAAAGTATTTTAAAGTATGACATACAGCTGTATTCGAACACAGTACCATTTGGCCCCAAAAAGGAACATATCACTGCATTAACTGCATTAACATCTGCTGCCACAGTGTCAGTTAAGTAGCAGGCACATTCCACAGATTCAGTACTGTCATACTTTAGCAATGCTGCCACTGGAATATTTACATGACATTCTGTTATTTACTAATCATTCCTAAGGTCTCCCTTTTGTCTATTGTGCAATTCCACCCAAACAAGATAAGCACAGCCAAAACTTCCATTCATTCCTCCATTTCCAGTGATTGGGAAAACAAAGCATCACATAAACAATAGCCAAAAAATAATAAAATAATAATAAACAACTGACAAAGAAAACACAATTTGCCAACAAATGAAGAGGAGGTTTGATGTTAATTAAATAGAACCTGTGACTTGTGTGACACTTACTTGCATTTCCAACCTTGACAGGCATATATGTAACACTGTGTAAGTTTAACCTGACACACCCACTTGATGTAAGCATTCACAGTTGCCATCCATTAAACACGAACACTGAGGAAGTACCTGCACACTGTTTTTACATCTCTACGTGGATCCGAATTTTTGGAATTCAGCAATTCTAATGATTTCAGACCTCATTTGCATCTTCACTTTGTTGACAGCCCTGAATCTACACCAGACGGCAACCATGTAGCTAGGTAAACTGAAGGAGAGCCAAATTGTTTTATGTGTTGAACCCAGAAGAGACGATTTTACTTTGAGATATATCTGCACAGATGAGTACTGATTCTCAGATAATATGCCAGCATTTTGTTAGCTACATATTGCATATGCTAACATGTAACTATGAATAGTCTGTTTAAAGATTTTTATATTTATTTTGATTAGCACACACTTTTACACTTTTATCTGTCTGCATTACTTACAAGTGTACTGTTCATTTGGAGATGGGGAGCAAAGCTGCATTTCTGTTATGGCACAAAAAAGAGTTGTTCTGTTGCTATTGTTACTCTCCTTTTGTTGCATCCAGCCTGTATCCAGTGCTGTTACATGTTAAGGTCAGTTCTGTACATATCTCACACTTTTACTTTTTATTCCGTCTGTGTAGAATCTTTTCCATTGCTGTATTCCAAAAGTTTTGGAATTCAGGGGAACACCAGCACAGAGGCTACATGGTTGCTTTATAGCTTGTTGAATACCTCCACCATGTTAGATTGTTTCATTAGCATGTAATTCAGCTGCTTATGCTATAATCAGTATGCTGCTGTATTTACCTTGTTTGTGCACTGGTGCACACCACTACATAGTGCATACTGAATCTAAAAGTTTCCGCAGCCATGTGCACATCATACTGAGATGCACACATGGTGAAAAATGACCATGTAGGGTTTATTGAATCCCCTGAAGGAATATATAAAAATAGGCACATTAATAAAAAGGATAAATGAGAAAGCATGGAATGAAGAAGGAAGATTAGTAATACAGTTACGGACAGATCATATTACTATGATAACATTTTATAAAAATTACTCTAAATGGCGGATGACATTTAAGGAAAAAATGTAAAAAATGTTTTTCACGGAGGCAATATGATGTGAGAAAAGTAGAGAAAGTTACTGTTTCCAATAAATGTTTTTGGTTTTACGATAATTAGGAGGTTTCTTTCACCTTCTAAGTTGCCTTTTGGATTGTGTTAGTGGATTTTGGTATTTTGGCATATATCCTTCCTTGTTTCAAGTTTAAAAGTAGAAAAAGAAATATATAAAAGAACATGCAACAATGCAGTGGAAGATTTAGAACATAACAATAGAAAGTAATTTGACAAAAAAAGGAATTATATGACAGAAATCAGGAAAACTACAAAAATTGTTATATAAACAAATATAATTTTTACAAGGAAAATAGAAAATGTATCAAATTAATAAAGCAGATTTGTAAAAGAAGATGTTAGTGTAATAAGCAAAATAAAAATGTAAAAGGAGAAATAGAAAGAACTCAGGAAAAATTTATGAATAGTGCAATACAATATGTACAAGAAATGTTTAAAGAAAAAAGAAGGTAGTGAAAAAAAACATGGCGAGTAAAAAACTTAACAGAAAAAAGAATAAAGAGTTGGAAAGGAAATTTAAATGAGCTATATAAAGTATTAGGTCAAGTAAATATGGATTCGGCTGCAGGTCCAGATGGAATAGGGTATGAAATGTATACAAATTTAAGGGGCTGGCAAAAAGTATTTTTAAAGACTTTGAATGAATGATTAAATTAAGTTTTTACGTATAAAAAATTATGTAGTAAAATATTTAAATTTGTATGGAAGAAGGAAGACAAAAGACAATTTAAAAAAATGGCAACCAATAGTATTGAATAATAATGATTATAAGATATTTATGAAAATAATACAAATGAAATTTGAAATTAAAATGGAAAATATTATGGAGGATAGCATATATAGTATAAAGGGGAAGGACTGTCATGAATGATGTTATGAATAGAAAAGCAGAAGCAAAAATCATGATAGGAGACCTTATTAAGGCATTTGACACAACTGGACATGAAATCTTATGGGTAATAATGAAATAATATAATATAAGAAAGTTACAAAATTATGTATGTCAGTGTATACTAATAATAAAGTAAAAATACTTGTAAATGGCTGGTTAAGCTAAGTGGTACAGATGACAGTGGTGTAAGGCAAGGATAGCCAATGAACAGTATACTCTTTGCATTAGTTATGAATGTGAAAGTATGCAAAATAAATTACAAAATGTAGGAGGTGGAGTACATAACACCTGAAGGTTTAAGAGTTCCATTATGTTAACATATGCAGGTGCCATTATAATAATTGCAAAAAACAAAATCTGGAATAAAGAAGGGATACTTTGCAAAAAGTGTCTAGGGATGATAGAGAATGCTATAAATACAGAGAAAAGTAAAGGTATGGGTGATGTAGTACAGATTGGGGGTATATATTTTACAAGGGAATAAAATTCTGTGTTAGGTATACAGTTTGAGAATAGATGTAAGTAGAATTTAATGGGAAAAAACAACAGAAGAAATAAAACAAACCTGTCTTTTCTAGACAAAATAAATTATCATTCAGAAAAAAGGTTTATTGATAAATTAAATGCTGATAGGAAAATAGCATACTTAGCAAGTATATTTATGTTGCCATCAGTATTTGAAAAGGAATTATTGCAGACATTTGTTTTTCATTTATATGGGGTTGTAGATTAAACCCAGTAAAAAGAGGAATTCTGTATATAAAGAAAACAGAAAGAGGTTTAGGGTTAATTAACCCAGTGGCATACACTGCATCATTAAACCTGCACAAAGTGTTAAAGTGGATAAATGAAAAATATGAGAGATTAGTAGTAAAACTGTATAAATATAAATATGATAAATTGTAGGGTATGGTAAAAAAGAGTAAAAGAGAAAAAGAGTGTATAAATGAGGAAATAATATATTATCAAGAAAAATATTTTTAAAAAAAATAAAATTGATGATGTAGAAAAAGAAAAGTATGGTATAAGAACGTAATGATAAAACATTACTCTGTAAAGCCATATAAAAATTTATCAGATGAAAAAATAAAACTATAAAAATAAGAAGCAAATGGTGTAATCACAAAGTAGAATGCCAAGACTTTTTGTGGAGACTGGTAATAGATAAATTGCCAGTAAAAGGAAATATGCCATATAAGAAGAAAAGCGATAAATATGTTTATATTGTCAAAAATAGGAAACTTTAGAACAATGGGGGGGATTTAGTAATCCTCCGTGTAGGATGAACGAAGCCCTACTCGGAGACGGCCGTCTAAGAGTATGACATCAGCGCATCATGCATATGCATGAGGACACGCTGACTCAACTCCCTGGCTAACACGGAGTGTGTAGGAGTGCAGGGGGTGTGTCAGACTGCCGAGCAGTCCAAATATCCACACCCCTGCAAGTGCCTAACTCTGCAAATGTCAGCAGATATGAGTGAGTCCGCTCAAATGTGTATACCCCTAACACTACACTCCCCCACATGAAAAAGCCATGTACAAATGAAATAAAATGTAAAACAAATTTTTTTTTTATTATTCACCATATAGCTGCCCGTATTTGCACGTGTGTGTATGGGTGTGCCCATTGCTTAGCTACAGTTAGCAGTTTAGACATCGAAGAGGATAATAAACTACTTCTATGCAAATTAAGCCAAATAGCAATAGCATAGTGGTAGAGCCTTGACACAAAGAGGAGGCATTCCCGGTTCGAGTCCCACCACTCCTCTTTCCATTTTATGCTGGAAATCCGTGCATTAAAATAATTCCTGACATTTAGCTTTTAAATTTTATTAAAATGCATCGAAATGGCCTATGTAGTAGTGACCGATATTTTAAATATATATAAGAAAGTGAAACGTTCATGCATACTAATGAATGCATAAGTAACCTATGTTAAGCAATGTGAAGCACTGCTAAGCAGTGTTTACCAATAGTAAGCACATTTAAGAATAATTGCCCATAGCTAAGCACTGGTTTAACTAATGCAATAGCTGTGTGCGGAGCTGCGCATCACGTCAACTAGCGCAAACCAAACATGTTTGCGTGAAGCTGTGCACCACGCTAACTAGTGCAACATCGGGCAACGTTGGGCAACATCGGTAAATGTAGAGCAACATTGGGCAAAGTTCAGCAAAGTTGGCTAAACCCAGCCACACCCCCTACCGGTCAGGCCAGTAGTAAAATAAAGAAGTAATGACAGGTCACGAACCCAGGATAGTGTGCACCATAATCACAGTACTAATCCACTAAGCCATGACAGCATTTGATGTTCATGGACTGTCAACACACATATACATATGAATCAAGGTTTACCCAGTGCTAAGCAGGTGTGCACTGAATTGAGAACTTTCAAATCCGGCCAATCACAAATAAGTGTGGGAAATGAGGCATATTTAAGCTCCATAAGCAGGAATACTCGCCATAACTGGTTGCAGCTCCCATCTGCAGGCAGCAATGGCTGATGTCGGAGAGGGCTCTCGCTTCCGAGCACAATGGTGGGGCATTGAGGAGTCAAAACTGATGGTTTGGCTCCTCGTCCATCATCATGATGCTAGACTCCTGCAGGGCAGGTTCCAGGGCATGGAATACAAAGCGGAGGCCTGGAACCATCTCGCACATTAACTCACCAGTGCCACAGGCGTCCCTCGGACTGGTGAGCAGGTTAGACATCACCATGCAGACCTGAAGAGATGCAAGCAGGACCTACTGAACCAATGGATACAGGAGGCCCGTGGGATGCAAAATGCCCCACTACTGAGTAGGTAGCCATGGACTGAAGTATGTAAAAATTGCTAGTGTAGTTGATAGTATGGATAGGTATATGTCTCAATATCACTTCATTTACTTCACAGCTGCAGGTGTCCATGCTGCGAATCAGCAAGCCTATGCAGATAGGCTGCTAAGGCTCCGCCACCAGACAGGTTAGTAATTTTTCTGCAAGTACTGTTATATAAAATAAGTAAGAGAGCCTGGCTAAAAGTGTCTCAGCCCAATAATAAAGGTATAATAAGGCTTGAATAACCTCTCTGCATGAACTGTTATGTAAAATAAGTGAGACAGCCTGAAAAAGAGTGTTGTAACCCATTAATAAAGGTATAATAAGTCCTGAATTATTTCTCTGCATGTACTGTTATATAGCGTAAGTGAGAGAGCCAGAAAAAGAGTGTTGTAAACCATAAATGAAGGTATAATACATCCTGAATAAGATGTCTGCATGCACTGTAATAACAAATAAATGTGAGAGCCACTAGAAAAGTGTGTAATGTAATTAATAAAGGTATAACTCCTGTAGTGTATCCGTGTCACTTTCTTTGAAATGTTGATGTACTCTTGCAATATAGAAATAGTAGTTTTTAGTATTAAGCGCTGTCAACCCACACTTGGGTAGGCCCATAGAAGGAGTATGAAGGGAGTGCCAGTATCTCTTAAGCATATATACAGTCCTCAACTGTAGTTTCAAGCCTGGCATGTATAGATAAACCTGGCACATGAGTAGCTTGTAATTGTGTGCACCAGAAATGTCAGTATGCTGCTAGAAATTTAGGGGGCAGTTAAAATATAACTGATAATGTCACCTGAACACATCCAGATATGTAGACATAGGAATATAAATGAAATATATAAATACGTAGCAGTAACATCTGCATCATGGACAGTTTGCATAACAGATCCAGGTCAGGTACATAAGAAACTAACAAAACACATCGCACAGCGTAATGGACATTGCCTAGTGTAATACTACATGTAGGGGATATATACCTGCAGTCAATAGGAATGTAGTGTAGACTATAAGTTCATATAAGTTGTTAATGGAGGTATCTTTTTACACCCTACTGTATGTGCATAAACAATGCAATTCCACACCTCAATGGGTATGTCTAATCTCAAAACATTTGTTGGGACATATGTCCTATTGGTTTATAAATATCTGCATAACTTTGATGCATGTGCCCTGTTCAAACACCACAATCTTGGTGGCCTGTTGCCACCATTCATTCCCGCATGCTGTTGGAATGTCCACTGTCGTTCAATATATGCATGTGTTATGCTTGCTGTTCAACCGTTGGAACTCTGGTGTGTTGGGTTAATGGGAATATTACTGCATGCTGTTACAACTAATTTGGAATGCTGTTGGCTATATTGTCATTAAATTCACCTAAACACAAAACGTATGGGAAGGCCGGTCCTAGCGGACCCACCTGTCCCACCTCAGCTGGCGATGGCACCTGGCACCAGCAGGTCTGGTGCCCAGCCCGGGACCTCCTCCTCCATTGCCCCTGTGCCACCTTCAGGTGGAAGCACTGCAGGGGATGGGGCTCACCCCCCAGTGCAAGCGTGGCCAGAGGAGGACCACCTGTCACCCTCCAAATGGTCCGGGCTGTGGTGCATCGGGAGATCCAGTGTTCAGTTGCTGATCCCCTATGCCAGCTCGAGGCAAGAGTGGCATGACTCACGGGTGAGCCTGCCCCTCCTACGCAGCCCCGAGCACAGCCACCCTCCGGGCTGTGAAGGTGCAGTGGTGACTGCCTATGGGTGGGGATCTCAGTTCCACTGTTACCATCTGTGGGCTCATGGGCTTGCGATTTCCAAACATCCTTCCCCATCAATTGTGTTCACCCACCCCATGTGTCATATTCCGCCCCTGTATGCATCTTGTTTGTCTTGTCTGTTTACCTCCCCAACCTACCTCCCAAAACATACCTACTTCCCCTAACCCACATTCCACTCTCACCTGAAAAAAAAAATGGGCAATCTGCTCCCACAAAAAAATTACTTCCCATACATAGCTGCCCATTTTGCACAGATGTCTGCTGGACACAGAAACTGAAATTCAATTGGCAGTACAACATACTTTGTTCTCCTCACCCCTCTCTCAGGGGTGAAAGGTTTCAAAATTCCCTCCAAATTACTAGTATATGCACAGCTGTTGCTGCTAAAGAAATGGGCAGCTATGGACCTTCCCTACACCCATCCTGCACATCCCGAACTGTTTTCCCTACTATCTTTCCCTCTTTGTACCCCCTTTTCACCACTTTCCTATCGCCCCATTTTCTTTTCTTTCAACAAAATTAGCATGGGGGTTAGCGGGAGTAAGCATTTGTAAGCAGCAGTAAGCGGGTTTGAGCGAATGTGCGCATGTGTGCGCTTAGCTAAGTATTGCTAAGCATCGTGCAAACCCGCACAAACCCACTTACAACTGCTTAAAAGTGCCTTAGTCACCCTGCATATGAGGGACCTTGCTCTGCTCAGCAGCAAAATAAAACACCACTGTCAGTCTTGAACCCCAGACCTTGGACACACTAGACTGCATGAAGTACCACTAGGCCACAGTAGATATACAGCAGGATTTTGTTGAAATATATATATCATGCATCAGAATGTGTGAATGTAAAGGAAAGATGGGAATGCCATAACACAAAACCTGTTCTGTGGAACTTTACCAGCAGTTGTTGTGGAATTGCATTACATGACTGTGATAACAGAACCAGACATTCTAGCAGTAAATACTGTTACAGCAGCACTTCACAACCCCCACACAGTATCATAGCAGGACAATCCCCACCCAAATGTACAAAATACCAGTGTGTTCAAGGTACAACAAGGATGTACATAGGTATACTCAGTACTGGAATTGTCCAGTTTTATGAGCATCCTGTGATAATGTCAACAAAATAAAAAGCACAAACAGTGCCGAAGTGAGTACATTAATATCCACAGTATAGCTGTTCCCAAACAGTTCATGTGCCAAATGAAAACATCTCAATAACTACATATGTATGGCAGCTAATTGTGGATGTTGTAAAGAAACTCCATACTCCCATGTATCTTGTGTTAGCATTTCTAGGGGTGAGTACAATTCTACACTGTCAACTGTGTACTGGAAGAGGCAACATTCAGGTCTGAGTACAACATACAAATAACTGGCTACACCCTTAGCAACAGTTAGAAGAAGTATACCAACCTTCTGAGTTACACAATGGTGTCCACAGCAAACAAACATGGTCCCCACTCTGGAATTCTGAAAGGGCTACGCCTACCTGACCTAGCAATTTATAGCACTGGGTTGTTATGACAGTGAGTACTGCAAGTACCAAACAGCAGGCTGCATGCAATTGCCAAATGGTGGCCACCAGTTGGTACAGAGGCTATCACGTGCACATGTGCAGATACCTATAAAAGCAGTTTGTACTTGCTGTCCACACATGCAATCATTCCATTGCAGGTACGGAGGGAGAGAGAGAGGAAAGAAAAAAAAAAAAAAAAGAAAACGTGAGGTAAAGTAAAGAAATATAACAAAAAGAATATATTGAAAAAAAAATACAGACAAAAGAAATTATATTGAAAAAATATATTGAAAAGAAAGTATATTGCAAAATATCATTGAAATAAAATATATTGAAAAAAAATTGAAAGATAAATATATATAAAAAAACTGAACAAAAATATATTGAAAAAAAAATTGAAAACCAATATATCCTGAAATATAAATCAATTAAAAAAACATCTTGAACAGTAAAAGAGATATTGAAAGCAAAATGTATATTGCTAAAAGAAGTATACCAGGATATACAGCAACATATACAAACACATACAAAGGAAAGTATGTAACAGCTATGTATTTACTGGAATGTAGTAGATGTTTATGAAGACTACTCTATATAGCTTGAATCATCCATATGTAGCAGCAGTACGTATCGATGCACAGATGCCCTGCATAACCACTGGCATGGGGAAATGAGTGTGTTGCTGTGTGCAGTGGGATGTGACGGTGACATATGTAGTTCAGCATTAAATGTCAAACATCTGATCCATGTTATCTGTGTTTTGTACAGTAGTGTGTACAATGTCTGTTGGGGGTAGTAGCCCATACGGTTATGCAAACATGGATGTGACAGAGTAACAAATGCATGATAGTCATATTAATGTGTAGCTTAGCATTGGCAACAGCTGTACCAGGCTAGTATGCTAATTCAGCATTAGCAGCTATGTATACACCCTCTAATATTACTGTGTGCTCACATGTGACACCTGTTCATGTTGCAGCAAGGCCCAACAAGTCAGCCGTGAGGTACATGTACTTACAACAGTGTGATCCTTGTGTGTGTATGGCACACACATACGGAGAGATCTGTCCGTGTCAGATATATCAGCATCTGTACATGTGCATTGAGCAAGGGACATACTGCAACTGTTTGTGAAAGGTGGATATATATATGTTGTTGAAGGTTGTTATGTGCATATTTCTATGTAGGTTGTAGTGTGTGGCAGACCAGACAGCATACAGTGCTGGTATATGACATGTGGTGGTTAAACGCTGTGGGTATGGTTCATCAGGTTTGCAGTGTTGCAGGCAGTGAGGCCTGCTAAAGCTACATGGGCTGAGAACACCTTCAACGCATTCTGCACAACACTGTGCAATGTTATGACATAACTGTATACGTCACAACCTTCCCATACTTGATATACCCACCATGACAGGTGGACTGTATATGTGCCTATATGCATATCTATATGTACAGCAATGGATGTTCATATGTATGTGTGTGTGTGTGTGTGTGTGTATATATATATATATATATATATATATATATAGAGAGAGAGAGAGAGAGAGACAGGGTCATAATTACTGCAACAGATGCCTGGTGACAAAGCCATGGACTCAAGCTCAATGTTGACACTGTATTGGCATCCCTCCTTGCAAAGACTCAGTACCCATGAACTACCACATAGGTGGTAGTCTACCTAACACTGAAGGTGTGATAAGAGACCATGGGACACATGTGGACAGTAGTCTCCCCTTCGATAGTCACAGTGCCACACTAGTCATGTAATCCGTCTACGTGGCCCACGTCATCACAAAAGGTGCGTCATCCATGGAAAAATAGGTCAGTGTTCCCCTCTACTCCACACACATAAAACCCAGTATAGAGTACAATGCCCCATGTGGTATGTACCTCACAAGACATCTACAGCAAGTGGAAAGGACACAGACATACCTCAGAAAGAGTGATACTGGTGTCAAACAGATGCCCTATGCAGACCGTCCCACAAACCCACAACTAGACTGTGTCGCATACCGCCTACCCAGAGGTGACCTCTGCCTGATATACTAAGCTATGTCAAACCCAGATCTGTTGGACATGTTCCACGTAAACAGATCACAATCTGTATGAGCTACACGCTCTAGGGACCCAAACGCTTTGACCACAATAAACAGCACATGCTGGAGGGATAGATTCCTATCTCAGAGACATCCCATACTCTGGAACTAACCAACTATCCATAGCAAACAAAAATCCTAATTAGCAGAAGTCATAAATAATCCTGGAGATTGTATGGGAGATAATGAATACACCCAGGTAAATCACCTCAGTGTCTCTGCTTGACTGGGCCACGTGTAATTTAAATACCTGTGTGTTAGAGGCCAGGGTAGCATATGGCTAGAGTTCTATAGGCCCTAGGGCCAATAGCCTCTTACCTACCTATGAAGTGATACACACCCACATGTACTTCTTGCAATAATCGATATGTGAGGTTGACTGAGTGTGATGGTGAATGTGTTGGTGAATGTGTCAAGAGTTCGGTATATGTGTGATAGCTTAGTGGCAAACTGTTTCAGTCATGGTATTATGTGTCCTAGCTGTGATCCCAGCAAAAGATGTGTATGCAATTGGTAGGCAGAAAAAGCAGTATGCCATACAGTCTGACGTAGTCCCTTGTTGTCAGCTGGAGTGTCCCATTGTAGGCTAAAGCAGTACATGTATTCTTATTGGGTGTTACTGCTGGTGAATCCAACTCCTGTATGAACTGTAGTACTACCTGAAGCTGTATGCCTAAACAGCACAGTATGGTGTACATGCACATTTATTGGAACCACTGTTATGTGTGTTCCCTGTAGTCCTCACAGATTACATACCTCAGACATAAGGTCTGGTAACTACTGACACACAGTACTGTAAGGTACACAGGTAAAGGTCAACTGGGTTGCCATACTTTTGTGTCTATTATGTATGTCTGCTGTGTGTGTGGGTATGCCTGTACCATGTCCTCGGTCATATGTGTGTTACAGGATATAACTGTGTATCTAGCAACATGGATAGTCTAGTACAGCAGTATGCCACCTATATCAACGAATGTGCACATATATTAGGCAGGGGTCCACCATCAATGACTAGTGTGGTATACTGGTAATACTGTCAGTGGACTTTACATTCATTACAATGGATTACATATTTCATGATGCATTAGCATGATATATACCTCCTGTGGCTAGGTGGTGCATTGTGCCACATACAGTGCGCCATGTACTGTTGTATAGTCTTACATACTGTTATAACTTTGTTGTTGTGCAAAACATGGTTTGATATATAGAGTTTGCCTGGCACTGTCAGGTATCTGTGTGTTGAGAACTGATATGTGGTATTGAAAGTGTGCATCTTCTGATAGCCAGTAGGTTGCTATATATGGCAGTTAATTTATATCTGTACTTTAGAATGTTACGTATGTCACATGACTTGCTCACACATATTGTTTAATTGTCTTCCAGGGTAATGTCCCACCACCGTAACCCGGCATATAGCATGGCTGAGGAGGAAGAGATCACAGCAAGCCTGGTGCAGCACTATGCACTGCTGTTCTCCAGAACCAGCCAGGACCGGCATGAGAGAGCTGCGCTGTGACAAGATCTTGTCCGTAGGGTAAATGACATAGGCATGCATAACTGGACATATGAGCAGGTATGCCATCACTGCAGCAATTTAATTAGACATGTCCGGTAGCGTGCGTCTGATATCCGCAGACAACAGCTTGCCACAGGTGGGGGAGGTAGCCATCCATCCCCCCCTCACCAGAGTGGAGGAGCTGCTCCTGAGCCAGGTGGCTCCTGGCCAACAACAACCACAACAATTGACATGTATCATCATGGAGGCCGGGGCCACCCAGCAAGTTGACATGGAGCTTGCAGATAACATGGCATAGCTGTAGAATACTGTTACCTCTATTGGTAGAGCATGCTTATGTGAGATGTGTACTGTGTAGTTAGACGATGTGGTGCCTAGTGTTGTGCAATACTAATAATTAGGAACATAATCTGTAGGCCTGTGACTGTCCACCATTGTACTACTGTAAGATTGCAAACACACAGTAGCAATGCCACAGTTGTTGCCACTGACAAAGTGTCTGATATCCTTGTAGGTCCCTCTAGTGTGACAGCAAGGCAGCAGAGCAATGCTGGTGAGTGTGTTATACCTTTAATATTGCTAATTAAATGTGCATGTCATAGGTGAGGTGTAGGCTATGTACACGTAACACACCTTTGCAGAATGCATGCTGTGCATGTTTGCTGTGAGACTATGCACATCCTAGTAATGTGGGTAGCTGCCTAAAACACATACATTACAAAGAGCATCCCACACAATTGTGGCAACACTGTAGTGGACATTGGATAGGCACAGTCGATAGACATGCACACAACATACACACCTTTGTCATACGCAGTACACGTTAACATGCTGCACATGGCGTATTCAGACACCAGCTGTAAGGTCACACTACAGTATCCCAAACCTCATCCACACAGCACACCTAATATACCTGAGGGGTATATGCCTCACATGTGGCTGTGCAACACTCTTCAACACATAACACATTCATGTTAGGCAATGACCCTATTGGGCACTTCACAAACCATTGTAACAACTGGCCGTGAAATGGTGAATGTAGCCATGGTACTGCAGTTCAGGTACAGCATGCTATGTGCCGGTCTGGCACACATGAGTAGCCTTGAGTGACCACATGATGCTGCATGATGATGGCTCATGGTACTACACCCCATCCAGTTACAGTGGCCAGAGTAATACACATCATGAATTGCTATGCACCTTAATGTTGTGTGTTTGCAGACATATGCACCTATATGCAATATGCATAGCAATCCCCATTTGTAGAAAGTGACACACATATGTCTTGTAATGCTATGGGGTGTATAGGTCACATGACACACATTGTGTATGTGTGATGTTTCATGTTGCAGTTGTGTGGTAGCATGCCATGTCATGGCTGGCACTGGCATGTCCACAATATGTCCTACACTCACCATAACCACTGTACAATGGCTATGTTGAGCAATGGTATTCCATCAGGTATACATGCACCACTCATGCTGTGTGTATACATAGCATGCATGCAATACACCTGTGTCCACAATCATCTGCTAAAGACACAGATGCTCTAATCAGAAATGAATATCTATGTGACACACTGATACACATCCAGCCATGGTATGTATACCTGTGACTGATGGTGCACAGGACATTGCAGGGCTTTTAATACCTGCACAGCAATGTTGTGTCCATGTACACATTGCATTCCAGGGTGAGGCCATTCACTGAACAAAACACACATGCATCAAGGCCATGTATACTGTTATTAGCAATGGCTGTCTACACTCACACTGCATGCTGCTGAGCAACACATGTCCTGCATGCTGTCACGTTTGATATAAATTTTGACTTGTGATACTGTACCCCAACATCACACGCTATTGAGTATGTTCAGGATTGCTGGTGGTGTGTGTGTGTGTGTGTCTGTACTAGTGAGGAGTGTATTTGTGTGCATGTGTGGTTGTGTGCATGTGTGCATGTGTTCATGTGCTCATGTGTGCATGTGTGCATGTATTCATGTGTTCATGTGTGCATGTGTGCATGCGTTCATGTGTTCATGTTTGCATGTGTTCATGTGTGCACATGTTCATGTGCACATGTGTGCATGTGTTCATGTGTGCATGTGTGCTTGTGTGCATGTGTTCATGTGTGCATGTGTGCATGTGTGCTTGTGTGCATGTGTGCATGTGTTCATGTGTTCATGTGTTCATGTGTGCATGTGTGCATGTGCGCTGACATCATGTACAGGTCGTAAAGTGGGTTTCCTGTCTCCCTCTCACAGGTGCTGATGCTGGGCTGGTTCAATGCAGCAGGGAAACTGATGTCACTGAGCATGATAGTGACAATGATGATAGGTGTGTTGAGGCACAGTCATGTTTGCCAGGGTCTATCGTTGGGCCACCAATCGACACTACACAAGTGTCCACCCCATCCATGCACACAGTCATACTGCCAATACATCCATCACCAATGCCCTTAGAAGAGGGACAGCGTACAGCCGGCATTGGCCAAGACAGTATGGTATCCATGGCACATGCATCCCGACACAGCAGCCATACCCAGATGTCTGGAAGGGTACCACATAGGCAGATGTCCAGGGGTTCTCGTTGGAGCACTGCAGCCCTTCATGTCACTGGCAGATGTGCCACAGTTCTAACTACCTCACGCATGTTCCAGACTGTCATGGAGGCGCAGGCATGTATGGAACGGTACACCAGACAGGGACTGAGGGCACAGAGGGCACATAACACCGCCATCATAGACACTATCCATGACCTAGCTGGTGCCATCCGCAATTACACTGAGGTCACCGATAGACATTGGGGAGAAACACTAGATGTCCTCCGCAATGTCATGTCCATGTGTCAGGACAGTACAGGATGGTTGAGTCGTTGACGTGGACGTATGCCAGCAACATCAGCAGCTGGCAGTTGCCACGGACATCCCTCAAGCAACAGCTGCTCCCGTAGTGCCAGTACCAGCCCCAGCAATGTTGGGGGTGGGCTGTCCATAGAACATCCTAGAAGACCACGTGCACATGGCTCTGGACAGTCCCAGCAGAGATCTGGGTCCAGTGTACATCCATCTACCTCTGGGGATAGTACCCAGTCTGGCTTGGTACCTGATAGTGTCAGTAGCACCCCTGCCAGGCACAGGTACCATATCATGGCCAGAGACGGTGATCTGTAAAGCCTCGCAGGTACAGTCTGTGGCTGTCCCACAAGTACCCGTATGTGGCAGCGACATGGTGGAACTGTGTGCATGCAGACACACACACACATAATCCAGACACCTAGGGCCAACACATACCCACACACATTACATCAACATTGGCCCATACCATTATTCTTGCCACACACACACACACACACATACATGTCGATTGGATGGCTCACTGTAGGCCTCTGGCAGACCAACAACACACCCTGTGCATATGATGAAACCTGTGCCACCTCCTGTCATCTGTAACATCGATGCAGGAACAGGCTACCATGGTGCTGATGCACAGGGTGTCTTTATAGCAGTATAGCAATGTTAGCATGTTGTCAGCAGTAGAGTGTAATGATATGATTGACGGTGTAGCTGAGCAGGCATGATGCATTAAAGCTATGATTGTCATTGTAGTGTTGTTTACACCAGTGTTAGTTCCAATTGTATATTGTCCACCCACGTGCCACTTGGCTGATGTGTGCAGTATTGGCAGCATGTGTTAGAGAGGAGACAGTATGTGTGGGATGTGTGTAGCACATATTTTCAGGTGTACAGTTGTGGAAATGTTGGAGGTGCACTGTCTGCATGTACGTGCATAGTGGACACATGGCAGGGTGACATGCTCTGTATTACACAGTAACACTCCATAGTTTCTATTGGTGGCCAGTATGCATTGTACTACACACATTTTGGAACCTGCCTACACATGTGTGTATGACATGGTTTGACACTGTGCTGTGGGTGATACTGTTACTATCTGTCATTGTTTTGCATTCTGGTAGTATACATGACTGCAGTGGCCTGACCATAACCAATCGTTAGCTGATGTCCTGACAACTGACACACAGATGTAGGACACACAGCAACATTTGGATCCTTCAGGAACTATACTATGCCAGTAACCAGTGGTATTCAGCTGCACCCATTACTGAGACCACTCCTGTTCGGCATATGGTTCTCTTAGGTACAAGCAATCACAGTAGGGATATGTCTGTCCACATGTGCTAATGCATACTGTGGCCTATACTGCATTCTCCAGGTGACACACACTTCCTCCACAAGGGTATCATACAGACAGATACCTGTTGTCAAACCCATGCTGTAAAGCTATAGGCGAAACTAAGCATAGTCATCCACCTTTACGGAACATAGTATCCCCACAGTACCACATAGGTAGAAGCCACCAACATCATGAACAGGTACCGATGTGTACATGCAACCCAGTGTTACGTCATCTCTCCTTTGATAATCACATTCCCTAAGGTATTTTGGAATCCCTTGGTGGATCACATAAGCAATCAGGGGTCTGCATGCATGTCCACAAAGGTTGTTGTACACTATCTTTCTACTACTGCTGATGACAGATGCCGTAGCTCTATGGAAGTATGCTCTGCCGTGCAGTAGCTACCTTCTGTTGTTATACAATTTGTTGAATGGTGGGGTCCACCAGACAGGATGCCTGCCCTTGGTGGAAAGGGTCATGGTTTCATTTGTGATTGCATGATCCATGCATTCTTGGAGATGTCTGTGACATATGTGAAGGTGTCTGCATTGTGGGAAGTGGATTACACTGGCCCAGTGGGCATTAAGGATACCAACTCAGTTATAAGACGTGTAAAGTCAGCATGTGAGAGGTTTCCCAATGTAGTCTTTTATGTTGTGGGGGAGGTGGGATATGTATATCCAGGGGGATTAGTCTGTGGGCAGATGTGACTAGTGAGGGGTATACTTCCAGTGTGTAGCACATTGTCCCCATGTTTGTGATGATCAGGTCTAGTATATTATCTCATGTTGTGGGAGAGGTGACTAGCTGTTCCATTGCATTTGACATAGTGAATTCCAGGAACCTTTGTGCTAGGGTGTTTGGGGTAGAATAATGCACCCAGTGTATGTTAGGGTAGTCGCAGTATCCCAATATGATGGTTTGTGGTGGGACATTCATATCCTCCAATGTCTACAGGAAGGCTGACTGTGGTCCCTGAGATTGGGAGGGTGGTCTGTAACATGCTACCAGTTGTATAGCAGGTTTGCCTACGGTTATCTGCACCTGGATGGTCTGTGATGCTTCGTGTGTTGCCACTAATGTGGAGGTGTGTGTGTCCTCCATGAATATGGACACACACCCTCCCTTTTTGTTTTGTCCCGAGTCCTGGGGCCAAAACGCATGATACGGGGTATAGCCTGGTACCGCTGGTGTGCTCTCAGGAGCCTTGAATCAGGTTCTCACTTACTGCACAGACATCGAGATTGGTAGAATATGTACGTACAGATATATCTAATACACACATACATATATAGATATCTGTAGAGACTTATACATATACATATTGATCTGACTGACAACAGATATGTCTGTATATGACTATCTCTCACTCTCTGTCCCACCCCCTCACACTCACACTCACCCTGTGTCTCTCTCTCACTCTCTCTCACTCTCTCCCCACATCTATATGTATATATCTACATCTATATATACATATTATATAAACATATATACTAACAGATATATATCCATATACAGATATAAATATATCAATATATATATATATATATATATATATATATATATATATATATATATATATATATATATATATATATACATATATAGACTGTGTGAGGCACATGTGTGAAGATGTCTTGCTACAGGTGCCTGGTGTCACAGGCATGGAGTGAACACCAGTGTGGATACTGGAGTACCATACCCCATTCAAAAACACTGACACCAGTAACCACCACATATGTACATGCCTGCCCACCACTGCATGTGTCAGGGGGTAACAGGGTCAACAAGTGTACAATAGGCTCCACATCGATATACACAGTGGCACACTTGTCCTGTAATACCTGTACATGGAATGTGTCAGCGGACATGGTGTGTCAGCTATGGACATGTAGGTCACTGTACCCCTCCACACCCCACAATGTCCTACACGGTATGTACCTCCCATGACACCTACAGATATGGTGAAGGACACAGACATATGCAAGTAACTGTGTCAATGCACTCAAACACCACAGAGTGCACACAGACTACCTACATAGAGGTTACCACTGCTGGATATACACAGTTCGGTCACACCCATGACAGTTGTCTACCAACCATGGTAACACCTCCAACATCCACAACACAAATTACCTATGTCTGTCATCCTTGTGACTGCAGTATAGAGCACATGGTGGAGGTGGACCACACAGAATTAAGAAGCAAGGCTCCCCATGAGTAGATGTCAGACATATCCCTGCTAAATGTTATGCTGATAGGTAATATGCCATATGAGTCACCCTGTTTAACTGTTTGTAAGGAGCAGGTACAATCATAACACATGTGTCACAAGGGGCAGGGTAGCAAAACAGTATGCTGCTGTAGGCCCTGGGCCAAAAGCACACTACCTACCTAGGACACAATGCACACCCATGAACACATTGCAAATGGAATATGTGAGGTGGAATGAGTGCGCTAGTGACTGGGTGCATGTTGTGTACTGGTGTGATTTCTCACTATGACTGTCTGTCTGTCATGGTAGTGTGTGTCCTTGGTGTGAGGCCAGAGACAGATGTGTGGGGCATTGCGATCAACACATACTACATTGCCATATGTTGTGCTGTGTTACCCTGTATGTCACTGTGGTGTACGTAGGGTCATGGCAAGTAAGAGTAGTGTGCATTACCACTGAAATATGTAACGTGCATTGTGTGCAGTGCATGGGCTGATAATGTTCCCCATACAGTACCTTGATTCAAACCCCCAGTGTGAGGTTGTGTATTGTACCTGAAACAGTGCATTGACTGCTGCAGTATACTAGTCTGTTGTATGGAGTGTGCCAGGTACTGTTGCACAGTTGTCGGATGAGCACTGATATCTGGTCATGTACATGTGTATCCCCCAATAGACAGACAGATGCTATATATGGTGCCTAAGTTATATCACTGCAGTCAAGTAATATGTGTATTATGTGTGCTATAGTCTGCTGACAGATATTGCTGACATATTTCCCTTCTTCTTTTCAGGGCCATGGTTCACCAGCGGAACCCAGTCTACTCCACTGCAGAGGAGGAGGAGATACACCAAAGCCTGGTGCAGGATTTCGCTGTACTCTTTTCCCGCACCAGCCAGAACCAGCAGGAGAGGGCTGCACTGTGGCAAGACCTGGTCCGTCGGGTAAATGACATAGGCACACATACCAGACATATGAGCAGGTACGCCATCACTGCAGTGATTTAATTAGAAATGTCCGTCAGCGTGCGTCGGATATCCACAGGCAGCAGCTTGCCACAGGTGGTGGGGTGGCTAGACATCCCCCCCTCACCAGACTGGAGGGACTACTCCTGAGTGTTGTGGCTCCAGCACAGCAGCAACAACAACAGCATATACGTTTAATGATGGAGGCTGGAGCCACACAGCAGCAGGACACAGAGCGTGCAGGTATCATGCCATGTGTATAGTTGACCATTCTGTACATTGTTAGGTTATGCATGTGTGGGGTGTGTCCTCGATTTGTAGCTGTAATGTTGGTAATTATTGTGCATTACTGATAACCTCATTATCTGCAGTACACCTGTGAAAGCTAACTGTTGCACTACTGAACTGTATCATGCCCACAGTATCAACAGCACAGTTGTGCCCACTGACGATAAATATCTCTTTTCCAGAAGTCCCTCTGGTGTAACAGCAAGGCAGCCTATCCATGCTGGTGAGTGTGTAATACCATTACCTTCACTACTCTGTATACTAATAGTAATAATAGGCTGAAGTAGTAGTGCTATGTGTTTGATTGCAGGTGTGTTTGTGTCTGTGGGTTGATATCTCATATACTGAGGTGTGTGCATGTGTGCATGTGTGCATGTGCCCATGTATGCATGTGTGCATGTGTGCATGTGCCCATGTGTGCATGTGTGCATGTGCCCATGTGTGCATGTGTGCATGTGGGCATGTGTGCATGTGCCCATGTGTGCATGTGCCCATGTGTGCATGTGCCCATGTGTGCATGTGTGCATGTGCGCATGTGTGCATGTGGGCATGTGTGCATGTGTGCATGTGGCCATGTGTGCATGTGCGCATGTGTGCATCAGTGGTGGCATTGTGTACACATTGTAAACTGTGTTTCCTGTCTTACTCCCACAGGTTCTGGTGCTGCTCTGGTGTCGAGCAGCAGGGAACCTGAATCAGCTGCTGTGGATAGTGATGATGATACCTGTGTAATGGCACAGGTAGGTGTGCCAGGGTCTGTCACTGGTCAGCCAATTGACACTACACAGCTGTCCACCCCATCAATGCGCACAGTCATCCTGCCAATACATCCTTTGTCACCAATGTCCCTAGGTGATGGACAGGATACAGTGGGCATTGACCAGGGTAATGTGGTACCGGTGGCACATGCATCCCCACACTGCAGCCATGGCCAGGGCCCTGACATGGTACCACGCAGGCAGACGTCCATGGGTTCTCGTGGGAGCATCCATGGGCGTACCGCCCCTGTCAGACGTGCCCACAGAGGTCTTTCAACCCCAGCTATGTTTCGGGCTGTAATGCAGGCACAGTCACGTATGGAATGGTACACCAGACAGGGTCTGAGGGAGCTGAGAGCATGTCGCACAGCCATGAGTGACAGTATGTGTGATGTTGCGGCTGCCATCCGCAACTTCACCGAGGTCATTGACAGATGTTGGCGGGACACATTAGATCTGTTCCACAACTATATGTCCATGAGCCAGGGCAATGGTGGACGGTTGAGGCATCGAAGTGGCTGTATGCCAGCAACAGCAGCAGCTGGCAGCCATCGCGGATGACAACAGGGCCGTGGCCGCTCAAATAGTGCCAGCAGCAGCCCCAGCAATGCTGCGTCTGTGCTGTCATCGGACCGCCCCAGGAGACCACGTGCACGTGGCGCTGGACAGTCTCAACAGGGACCTGTCTCCAGTCAACAAACACCTGCTTCTGATGACAGTACCCAGTCTGGCTTGGTACCTGGTACGGTCCGTAGCACCCCTGCCAGGCACAGGTACCATGTCGGTGGCCACAGACAGTGATCTGTATGACCTGGCAGGTACAGTCTGTGGCTGTCCACAAACACCTGTATATGGCAGCCATGAGGTGGGACTGTGTGCATTTATACACACATGCAAAGTGATAACACCTAGGGCTACCGCACACACTGCATCAACATTGCCCCATCTTGTACTGCTGTCCCTCACCAACACACACACACAGACATGTCAATTGGTTGTATCAGTGGCAGACTCGGGCATACCAGGTACACACCCTGTGCATATGATGAAACTGTGCCACCTCCTGCAATCTGTAAAATCGGTGCAGGAACAGGTTAACATGGTGCTGATGCACAGGGTGACTACATAGACGTATTGTAATAGTATGATGTTGACAACAGTACAGTGTAATTATGGCATTGTGGGTATATACCAGCATGCCTGATGCAGTTACAGTATGAATGTCATTGTATTGTTTTGTACACCCATAGTAATTACCACAGTGTTCTGTCTGCATATCTTTGCATACTGGTGGTGAGGTTGTGAAGGGATGGCCACCTACATAGGTAGCACAGGGGATACAACAATGTACATATTGATACTCAATGATGGCCATGTCAGCTGCGAGCTGCATGCTGTCCACACACGACTCTGCAATACAGATGTTTCAGGATGTTGACATCTGTGCAGTACTACACAACAGGTTCAAGGCTCACAAGAGCACACTAGCACTACAAGGTCACACCTCATACCATGCATAACAGCACCAAAACACAGAACTAACTATGACAGGAGGGAGAGTGTCCATACATGTCAAGGATACTGTGGTGCCAGGACAGGTAGCATACATCATACTAAGTCTGGAACTGCTGAGTGTGGGCTCAGTGTCTGTTATTTGACATGTGTATTATTATAGGTATGAGCACTTGGGTATCAGGCCAGTTATTCAACATTACGAAGGTACGTGGTCTATACACTTGTGGGGGGTGCTGCTGGACCCAGCCCGTCTGACCTGGGAATGTCTGGGTACTGGCTTAGAGTGCCAGCATATATCCACTGTTACATACTGGAAGTCATACACCTTGTTTGTTGTAGCATAGTCTACATACAGGCCTGCTGACTGTAGCTTTGTTTGTATGCATGTTTGCCTGTTATGTTCCTGAAACACTGATTCCACCTGCAGTGCAGATATACAGTGCCTCTGTGGATCCCTAGTGACATCTGTGTTGCTTACTGTACTGCTGTCCATGTATCACTTGACAGAACGTCACTGTTTGTCCTGTTTGCATGTAGCTTGCCTGTAACACATTGCATATGACTTACCTCACATTTGCTCAAGACAGCATTAATATATGCCAGCACTAACAAATCAGGAGCACTACACTCTCACATAGTCACCTTGAGTACCTTGCTCCCCATTGGCCCTATGTGTCGTTACTTAGTATGGGAGTCACAATGCTATGGTAGCATGTGCAAAGGTCACCTGTTGATCTACTCTCAGGTCCAGTTGGTGAATCTGTGAGTCATGTGGCAATGTTACAGCTGCCTCATGTACACAGACAACCCTCTCCCCTTCCCATACATGTACAACACATGTGAGAGATGCAACCACATAGCCAAACTGGGGGCTAAGCTCTGTTTACATGGCACTGGCATTCCCTGTCAGGTGGAGTGGGATACTACAGTGAATAGAGTACCAGTGTCCCATAGACCTGCCACAACCACAGTCCAAACACAGACACACACAGGTACATTATTGGGCTCTCAGAATAGCATCCTGCCTGAGCAGCTGACACCTGCAAAGCAGACACACAAGCAAACATTACGCCAGAGCAAAGCACATGCAACACATAGCTCACAAAGCCTGTGTGCCAAACAGTGTCAGGCCATACGGCTAGACAACATACCTGCTATGGTTGTATGAGGTACCTCTATTGTCATGTAAACGGTGGTCCTGCTACCAGGCTGAAAAAGGTGATGGTCACGCTGAGCTGCCCATCGGGCACTATGATCCACCACATAACACAAGCAAAGCGGTCACTCCAAGGCATGTAGACGTATGACTCAGTCATTGTCTGTGCCAGTGTGTATGACCTCTGACACACCTCCCTGGACTACATGTTAGGGGACATAGAGGGGCTCTCTGAGCTTGTGGCACAGGCTGGTATGACCCTGGCCTTGAGTAGCATCTCACCCTCACCATGACTGCTGCCACAATATGTAGACAGGATCATCAGTTCTGCACTTAATGTATCTTTCAGTGACATCCAAAGGGGACCCAATGCCTGTCAGTGTGGGATTACATGCTGGACATGCCACATTGCTTTGCTTGGGACAGCTTGCACCTGTCACCCATGGGCCATTGTATATTGGCAGAGGCTGTTGCTAGACACATAGTGCCTTTGTATGCAAGGCTGACATTACATAGCCACCTACACAGGTATCACACGGGATGGGACACTAATGGCAATGCTACTCAACATCAGCAGTGTAAACCTCAAGATGCATGCAGTGGAAACTGTCCTTAGCATGGGGTACAGCAATATCCGTGCAGTAACAGACTCCTGGTACAAGGCTCCCAGGTGCACACCATCAGTGCCAGGTCATTCCTGATACCATGCTTGTCATCCCCTACACATGCACCACAACAGAACAGGGGGGGATGTATCCAAAGGCACCTCAGATATACACACCCCCAGGTTGGTGGCACTGCACAAAACATCAGAGCCTCTCCATGCGCATCACACAGTGGGTTAGACTGCCTTCAGGTTCATAGCCTGGCACACACCACACTCCCATACCCAGAAAACCCACTTGGCCTTCCTGACAAGACTGGGAATATGACAGTCTCTACACACACCATTATATGGTTGTACTGCAACTACCCAAACATACAGTGTGAGCATTATTCTAGATGCAAGACCCTATCTGAAGGTTTCTTATCATTCATTCCCTGCATTGCTATGGAACAACTTGTTACCACTCCCACAAGTGGTGACAACATGCTGCACCTGTTCATCACCAACATGTGGACTATATGCTCCAGACCAATCATGTATCCCTTGCCGGTGGGATGACACCATCTACAACCTACACTGTATAGTCACATACCACATGCAGCCCCTGCACAGAGCACCACAGTCATACAGTTGTCTGATGCATATTCCATGTATTCACATGAGGCAGGCATCAGACATGGGAACTCTTGCAGTTCACAGGTACATATGTGTAGGTGGCACACACATACATCATGTGTGCATTGACATTACTGATATAATGTATGTCGTGCAATATTGGGAACAACACCCCACACACACATGGACAAACTGTGTGACAAAAATACACATGGCATTTGTAGGATACAAACCCCTACCTAACTATGTCAGATCACTTGTGAGAGTCACAGTAGCAGAGTGTACTATTTGCATTACTGGGAGAATTGCTTTCTCCTGCTGTACATATAGGGTGCTGACATCATCAGTGTTTAGACAGTGGGATATGCAGCATGTGTTGTGTAGTAATAGTTGCCAAAAGGGACATTTCTTATACACATGGAATTGCACACACTATTCCCCCACACACACATTGGGCACTTGTAGGATTCAAACCCTTACCTAACTATGTTATGACACTAGTGAGAGACGCATTAGTAGAGCGCGCTATTTACATTAATGGGGGAATTGTTTTCTCCTGCTGTACTTATAGGGTGCTGACATCATCAGTGTTTAGACAGTGGAATATGCAGCATGTTTTGTGTAGTAATAGTTGCCAAAAGGGACATTTCTCATACACATGGAAGTGCACACACTACTTCCCCCACACACAGTCACACACACACTGGGCATTTGCAGGATTCAAACCCCTATCTAACTATATTATGACAGTAGTGAGAGACGCATTAGCAGAGCGGCTATTTGCATTACTGGGGGGATTAATTTCTCCTGCTGTGCTTATAGGTTGCTGACATCATCAGTGTTTAGACAGTGGAATATGCAGCATGTTTTGTGTAGTAATAGTTGCCAAAAGGGACATTTTTCATGTACATGGAATTGCACATACTACTCTACCACACACACACTGGGCACTTCTAGGATTCAAACCCCTACTTAACTATGTTATGACACTCGTGAGAGACGTATTAGTGGAGCGCGCTATTTGCATTATTGGGGGGATTGTTTTCTCCTGCTGTACTTATAGGGTGCTGACATCATCAGTGTTTAGACAGTGGAATATGAAGCATGTTTTGTGTAGTAATAGTTGCCAAAAGTGACATTTCTCATACACATGGAAGTGCACACACTACTCCCCCACACACAGTCACACACACACTGGGCATTTGCAGGATTCAAACCCCTACCTAACTATGTTATGACACTAGTGAGAGACGCATTAGCAGAGCGGTTATTTGCATTACTGGGGGGATTGATTTCTCCTGCTGTACTTATAGGGTGCTGACATCATCAGTGTTTAGACAGTGGAATATGCAGCATGTTTTGTGTAGTAATAGTTGCCAAAAGGGACATTTTTCATGCACATGGAATTGCACACACTACTCTCCCACACACACACACACACTGGGCACTTCTAGGATTCAAACCCCTACCTAACTATGTTATGACACTCATGAGAGATGCATTAGCGGAGCGCGCTATTTGCATTATTGGGGAGGATTGTTTTCTCCTGCTGTACTTATAGGGTGTTGACATCATCAGTGTTTAGACAGTGGAATATGCAGCATGTTTTGTGTAGTAATAGTTGCCAAAAGGGACATTTCTCATGCACATGGAGTTACACACACTATTCCCCCACACACAGTCACACACAAACTGAGCACTTGCAGGATTCAAACCCCTACCTACCTATGTTATGACACTAGTGAGAGATGCATTAGCAGAGCGCGCGATTTGCATTACTGGGGGGATTGCTTTCTCCTGCTGTACTTATAGGGTGCTGACATCATTAGTGTTTAGACAGTGGAATATGCAGCATGTTTTGTGTAGTAATAGTTGCTAACAGGGACATTTCCTATACACATGGAATTGCACACACTACTCCCCCACACACAGTCACACACTGAGCACTTGCAGGATTCAAACCCCTACCTAACTATGTTTTAGCACTTGTTAGAGACGCTGCAGCGGAGCGCGCTATTCACATTACTAGGTACAATTTCTGCTCCTGACATATGTATAGTGTGCTGACATCATTATGGATGAAGAGGTATGTACATCTGTTACTATCCATCAGTAAGGGGGAGAGCATATCTATGCATTAACTTTGCACAGGCACAGTGGCCTACTGTACTGTGGAGGCAGATGCCAAATACACTGTGGATAGCCTTCTGTATTCCCTAGGGACAACAGTCAGGTATTGCACTCTACGGCCATATGTTTACCTGTCAGATGCAAGTATCTGTTGCTCATATACTATTTGTGGGTCTTTATTGCCATAGCCTTCCCTATCTCTATAAACAACGTGTGTACTGTGGGAGATGTTTGCATATGAGTGGGATCCAGTATTTTACTTATGTCTCTGTTGTAACTTCACTGTGTGCACTGGGCAGATGTCTGTATTGTGGGAGGTTCCTGTGTTAACACATAGAAATGTCAGATATGTGTCTGCAACTTCTGAACTGTGACATGGCCTAAGTGTGTGAGCATGCCCAGTTCACAGTTTGTATGGCTTCTTGACTGCCACATCTCATTTATCTAAGTGTGCGAGCATGCCCAGTGTGACCTTTCCTTATGTTTGGAACTGTGGACCACCACATTTCTGTTTGTGTGTGGACGCCATCTATATATCACATGTACAGTTGAGTGTTGGACATCAGGTTGTGTTCTTACTGCCCAACTGCTGTGTGTCTGAACCTAACAGGCATTATGCTGTGCCTGCAGGGTCGCCATGGGATAGTTTGCATACAGTTGTCATCATCCTTTCCTGCTGACCAAACAGTTGTATAGTGTACTGGTGCAAAACTTTCACTGTGGTGGACAGTATAATCGGTTTCAGTCCTATCACTGCTTGTAATGTTTATAGTGAGCACACCAGACTGGTTGAAGGCCAGTTGTGCAGATATGACCATTTTGCATTTTGTTCAGATATGGACAGCTTAGTACATGATTGTCCGACATTGTTAATGTATTCCCCAACTTGTGTGGACAGTGACAAACAATGTCCATGTGCCCTAGTCCATTTGTAATGCTAGTCAGAGAGTGTTTGTCCTTCAACACACATTTACTGGTGTTTGCCATGACATATGTCACGGTTAGTGTGCTATGCCTCTGTCTACCCATGAGATACAGGTGATATCCAGGGTAAAAAACAAAAGTCTGGAAGGAGAACCAAGTAAGGCAATGGTATACACAGAAATAACGTAGAAAAACACCTTTTATTACCGCTTTCGTCCGAAGACTTCATCAGAATACAGAACACTAATGAATAAGCGCATTATATACCCTTCAACATAAGTAATAAAACAATTAACCAATTAACCTATCACATTAGATTTAAAAAAAGTTAAAACCACATTCAAAAAAATAATTTCATCTTTAATTAAATAAAGAAAGCAAACCAACTGATTCTTTATCAACACTAAGTCGAGAGCATTTTAAAAAACATTTAATGTTGATGGTCTCATTCAAACCAGGGGGTTTGTCAGCCTTTAATCTGACTTGCCAAAGTGCCTCCCTTTGCTCAACATAATTTTTGTAGTCACCCCCTCTGAGGACGGTTTTAACTACCTCCACCACTGAAAATAAAAACTTCTTAAAGTTGTTACAAGTCACAGAATGCCTAAATAATGCACTATTAACATCTTGTGTCTTGATGTTGTAAATATGTTCGCGAATACGAACATTAAGACTACGGGTGGTCATACCAACATAAAAACCGGAGCAGGAACTACACATGGCGATGTAAATAACCCCCTTAGTTCGACAATTAACATATTCAGGGACCATAAAAGTCCGATCTATATTGTCAATGACGACCACAGGACCCTTAGCAATAAATCTACACATATTACAATTGTGGCAGGCAAACATGCCTTTGCTTTCTATTGTCTTGTTTTTTGGTAAAAAACTATCAAACTCAAGAGCTTTCTTAATATTATAAACATTCCTAAACACAAAACTTGGCTTTTTACCTAAAACCTTAAAAATATCAGAGTTTCCTTCAATGATCTTCCAATTATTCAGTAAAATTCTTTTGATATTATCCCCATTTGTACTCATTTCTAAAGAACAAACCAAATTATCACTATACCCATGTTTAACAAAATTGTTACAGTTCATATATTGGAAACCAGAGTTTGAAGTATTTAACAAAGCTGGATACTGTGATTGATGCTTCGTTAACACCTCGCTAACACTGTTGTCTAATAATTCTAAGGGATACCCCCGCTGCAAAAACAAATTCTTAATAAACTCTAATTCCAGGACAAGATCTTTTTCATCTGAGGTCATCCGACAAGCTCTTATAAACTGGCCTTTGGGAGTGTTACGTATTATATATTTAGGATGAGCACTTGAATAATGAACATAACTGTTTGTAAATGTCCGCTTTCGATGTATTCTACTTTTGAATTTCCCAAGTACAGTATCCCACAGGACACAAACATCCAAATGTTACAACTGTGCCCACAAAATGTTACAACTGTGCCCACAAAATGTTACAACTATTGGAAAATGAGGAAGAATATGAGGCTATTACTCTCTATGACATTAAGAAGAAACAACGCTTAATTCATTCTTTTTTATATGAAGCACTAATGTCTAATGAGATTGATTTGGAAGTGTATGAGTTTTGTGTTATAAATAATCCAAGAATTGGAATCCTATTTGGGATTCCGAAAACACACAAAAATATTTTTGAGCCTCCTTTCAGGCCAGTAGTGTCAGCACCAAATTCTGTTACTGAAGGAATTTCCTTAATTGTTGATGCCACCCTAGGTCCTATTGTTTCACAACAAGAAAGTTTCCTGCAAGATTCCTGGCATTTTTTAGAAAAATTAAACATTTTTGCTGCTAGTGCAATTTTTTATTCAAACAAACATTTTATTTTTACCTTAGATGTAACTTCTTTGTTTACATGTATCCCCCATGATGAAGGGGTAGAAGCTGTTCGTAGTATATTATTACAAAATGGGCAACATACCACTGGACAAATATCTACTATTTGTAGGTTCATTGAGATCATACTACAAAATAATTGTTTTGTTTTTAAGGATAGGTATTACCGGCAAAAGAGAGGTGTGGCTATGGGGTCCCCAGCTGCACCATCTTATGCCAATACCATTATGATTTGGTGGGAAACTACATTCCTGAGTCTCCTAAAAAATAAATTTAACATTTTATTCTACCAGAGATTCGTTGATGATTTTAATTTTTATTATTGAAGGGAACAGGACTACTGTTGACCAATTTCTTTTGGAAATTAACATGATGGATTGTTTTTTAAAATTTACCTTAGGGGATGTTGGTTTCAGTATCAATTTTTGGATGTTTGTGTCCTGTGGGATACTGTACTTGGGAAATTCAAAAGTAGAATACATCGAAAGCGGACATTTACAAACAGTTATGTTCATTATTCAAGTGCTCATCCTAAATATATGATACGTAACATTCCCAAAGGCCAGTTTATAAGAGCTTGTCGGATGACCTCAGATGAAAAAGATCTTGTCCTGGAATTAGAGTTTATTAAGAATTTGTTTTTGCAGCGGGGGTATCCCTTAGAATTATTAGACAACAGTGTTAGCGAGGTGTTAACGAAGCGTCAATCACAGTATCCAGCTTTGTTAAATACTTCAAACTCTGGTTTCCAATATATGAACTGTAACAATTTTGTTAAACATGGGTATAGTGATAATTTGGTTTGTTCTTTAGAAATGAGTACAAATGGGGATAATATCAAAAGAATTTTACTGAATAATTGGAAGATCATTGAAGGAAACTCTGATATTTTTAAGGTTTTAGGTAAAAAGCCAAGTTTTGTGTTTAGGAATGTTTATAATATTAAGAAAGCTCTTGAGTTTGATAGTTTTTTACCAAAAAACAAGACAATAGAAAGCAAAGGCATGTTTGCCTGCCACAATTGTAATATGTGTAGATTTATTGCTAAGGGTCCTGTGGTCGTCATTGACAATATAGATCGGACTTTTATGGTCCCTGAATATGTTAATTGTCGAACTAAGGGGGTTATTTACATCGCCATGTGTAGTTCCTGCTCCGGTTTTTATGTTGGTATGACCACCCGTAGTCTTAATGTTCAGATGAACATATTTACAACATCAAGACACAAGATGTTAATAGTGCATTATTTAGGCATTCTGTGACTTGTAACAACTTTAAGAAGTTTTTATTTTCAGTGGTGGAGGTAGTTAAAACCGTCCTCAGAGGGGGTGACTACAAAAATTATGTTGAGCAAAGGGAGGCACTTTGGCAAGTCAGATTAAAGGCTGACAAACCCCCTGGTTTGAATGAGACCATCAACATTAAATGTTTTTTAAAATGCTCTCGACTTAGTGTTGATAAAGAATCAGTTGGTTTGCTTTCTTTATTTAATTAAAGATGAAATTATTTTTTTGAATGTGGTTTTAACTTTTTTTAAATCTAATGTGATAGGTTAATTGGTTAATTGTTTTATTACTTATGTTGAAGGGTATATAATGTGCTTATTCATTAGTGTTCTGTATTCTGATGAAGTCTTCGGACGAAAGTGGTAATAAAAGGTGTTTTTCTACGTTATTTCTGTGTATACCATTGCCTTACTTGGTTCTCCTTCCAGACTTTTGTTTTTTGTCTTGATTTTTGGCTTTCGTGGTTTTTATCTGATATCCAGGGTACACCAACCATCTCCCATCCAGTCATCATGATTCCTCTGGATGACAGTCACTGAGGGACTCCCTGCATATCCTGTAGTGGGAGTTTAGTCGTGAGTGGAGTGAACTTCTGGGTTATGGACCAATCAGTACAGCATGTCCTGTTTATGTCTGTGCTGGGGTTCAGGCCTGTCAGCTGCATAGGTCACCAGCACTCAGTGTTTACATGGTGCCAAATGTCCATTGATACCAGGTTGGTCATGGCTCTATACATCAGGCACAGTTCACCTCCAGCCAGGCAGTATGGCACTGTGTGGAGCTGCAGTTTCTTTACTCAGGTGACACATGGCATCTGTTACAGCTCTGCGATCCTCCTGGTGGGGTATTTGTGTGGTCATTCCAGTTGCTGCAGGTGTCTGCTACAGTACATCCCTGAAGGGCCATTGTACACAATTGTGAGGCTGCTGATGGATGACTGGAGGGCACATTGACCTACCCTAACCAAGCTGTGCTTACCTTCATGATTAGGTGGGTATATGGTATGTTTCTGTAACCACTACAGACACATGGTTGTCACATGCAGGATATCTATCACCTTGTGTCCCCAGGTCTCTTATTGCTCCTGATGTACTTACTGGGTTAACACCTATGTGGTAATGTCTGGCCATGTACTGTGTTTCCACAGGGGTTGACTATACCCTATTCTGCATTTAGCTTGTTGACATGGCTGTGGCACCACTTGTGTGTTTCTATGTGTGCCTTTTGTAGGTTGCTTGTGTCAGCTGGAGGGTCCGATATGGTGACCAGTTTGTAGTCCTCTGCAAACCTGTTCAGACAGAGTCGTTCCATGTTGGCCTGTACCTATGTGACATATATAGCATACAAGAGGAGTCCCAGGACCATGCCTTGTGGGATGACAGTTGTACCTGGTTTGCAGTCTGCCATGGCTACAGCATGTCTGCCAGGTCAGTTCTGTCCTTGAGCTGGTTTGCAACCCATCTACTTGCATAGGGGTTTATAGTTAGGCTGGTGAGCTTATCTGTACCGCCAACTAGGGTATTGTATGGAAGGGTTTAGCAAGGTCCAGATAGGCTGTGTGATCAACATTCCCCACATCACTGGGCTTGTTGCATGTTTCACATGAGTCAGACATGTGTACGGGGCAGGATCTGCCCTATGACAGCCACACTGGGTAGGGTCCAATGTCTGTAGGTACCCAATCTCGTTATTCATGGGATCCATGATCATCCTCTCCATTACTTTGCCAACCTAGATATTCGGGGTTGAGGGGTGATAGTTTGTGGTATCCATTCAGGCACCCCCTTTGTGGTGTGGGACCACTGTTGCTGTACACCGCTCTTTGGGTACATATCCTGTGGTAGGACTAATAGTGCACAGTAATGCTATTTGCTGTTCCATTCTTCTTACAGTACTTGTTGGACACAACCCAGGACACCATCTGGTACCATTGATGCTGTGTGCTGTGCTTTGTGGATGCTGGCTGTTACCTCAGCATCTGCAATCTCGGGGGGCCAGCACTCTCCTGGGATAGATATTTGGCAGTTAGGTGCTGGTGGTGAGTTTGCAAAGAATCTGTTAGGTAGGATGTTGGCAATGTGTGTGGGTTTGGTGTATTGTTTGTGATATTAGAGTGCTGCAGAGCATATCTGTGGATTATCACCATGGTTCCTACCATCAGGTAGGACAGCTGTGTAATAATCCTTTGTGTCCTGCACAATTTGTATCATCATAGGTTCATAGGTTCATACTAGGCTATCTGCCCTGGCCTTGTTTGAGCACGGACAGACTGTGTGTGGGTCTCAACACCCCTTGCAATGTGCATATTATGCCCACGTAGGGTTTACTTTCCTAGATGTGACACAGGGATGGCCCCCAGTGTACACCTACTATCTCCCATGCACTTCAACGGATTTCTCTTGTTGAGTTTGTGTGTGGAGCTCAGCCTATCACGGACTGGGATTCTGTTCCAGAGTGTCCTGAGCCTCTGGGTTATGGATCTGTCCCTCCAGCACATCCTATTAATCTATGTGTAGAGGTTCAGATATCTCACTGTGTTGTGTCTGCTGGATTTGGGGTTTCTGCAGTGGAGCATGTCCATTCATTCTGGATTGGACATGGCCTTGTACATCAGGCATACATCACCTCTGACTGCGCAGTATGCTTCTGAATTGGGCTGTGGTTTCTTCAGCCAGGCTGCAGATGTCCAATGTTTGGACCCTTCATCCTGTTGGTGGGGTACATTTGGGGTCTTTCTGACTGCTGCATGTGTAAGGTAAGGTACATGCGAACTGGGGCATAGTTGTCACGTATGGGCCAGATAAGGGAAGGGTATGGGGGCACAGTGACCTCTGTAGCTCTACATGTGCATCCTTTCATATTACGGTTGGCAATATAGCAGGTCTTCCTGGCCACCTTGGCAATGTGTGTGTCACATGACAGGTTACAGTCCACTTGTGTCTATAGGTCCATGATTACGTCTTCCATACATAATGGATTGCCACCTATGTCATACTTTGTGTGTGCCTTGTTTGGTATTTGTTGGGACATTCATACTCTGAAGTGTCTTCAGGAAGGCTGGCTGGGGTACCTGTGTTTGTGTGTGGGGTCTGTAGCAGGCTTCAAACAGGTACACAGTTTGAGACAGTGTTACTTGCCTGTGGATAGTCCATGCTGCTTCTTGCTGTGGTACCAACCTGGGGGTGTGGTTATTCTTGATAATTACTGGTAGCCACACTCCTATTGTCATGTGTTCCATGTTTTGGAGCTGTAGAGCATGGTATGAGGCATAACCTGGTAGTATTAGGGTGCTCTTCTGGGCCTTGCCCAGGTTTCTGTTACAGAACACATTTTACCATTCTCCATGCTGTGGTGGGTTTGGTCTGCATGCACCTTGCAGGTTAGACTTCTGGCATTGGGTAGCATTACGTCCAGGTTATTATCCCTTGTGCTACCTATGTTGGTGGGTTTGTGTTTCCAGACTTACCTATTCCAGGCACAGTGGGGGTAACAGCAGCTTTTGCCAGTATCTACACAGCCAGGTGTGCTGGGTACGTGCCATCCCTAGCAGGTGGGGCATCATGTCTTGCTCGGCATGTCAGCCCAGGCTGTCAGCCATGTGTTCCCCTTGCTAACAGCAATACCTCAGCCAATTATTGTACTTGATCTTGTTGTCTTCATAGTGTGGCTTCATGCTTGGTGAGGGTGAGATGTTAGGTTGGGTCTTCATGTTTGCATATACTAGATGGTGTTACATTGCTTAACACATGGCAATCATGCCTCAGGTGGTGCTGCAGGGCTGCCTCTGTCGGATGCACATACTACACTCCCTGTACATGTTTGAGAGCAGGTTATGTCATGTTAGGCATCCCTGTTACTATATGAGTGAGTCAGAGAGGGTATCATTCCCAGGGTTCCTACTGAGCCAGTGTATGTGCTATGCATTGCCTCTTTGCCAAGGCCAGGGCATACTGGGCACGCCTCCTTCTGCCTACTGGGGCAGGCTCAGGTTGTTCCTCCTCTGAGTCACGCTCTGCCTGTGATGGCCTTGGCAATGGTGGGGGGCTGTTTGTCCCGGCCCTATGCTGGTCCTGCTGCAGCTGTTTTCGCAGGATCATATTATGTAGCATAGCACATACCATGACAATTTGGGTACATGTAGTTGGTGAGTACTGCAAGGCTCCACCAGATGTGTCCAGGCACCGGAATCGTGACTTGAGCAGCCCAAACACACGCTCTATTACATTACGTGTTTGTGCGTGTGCCTCATTATGGCGTTCCTGTTCAGGTGTGTTTGCGTTTCTGATGGGTGTCATCAGCCACGGCTCCAGTGCATAACCTGCATCCCCCACTAGGTGTCCATGTGGGATGTCCCCATTGGCAAATGTCTGGTACAGCTGCGTCAAATGCCAGATATGGGAATCATGGTAGCTCCCAGGGCAGCCAGCACACACATTCATTATCATGCCCTGGGCATCACACACGACCTGGCAGTTGATGGAGGGGAAGCCCTTACAGTTAATGTAGGCCCTACCCCACTCATCGGCTGGTGCTTTGATGCGTATGTGCGTGCAGTCTATTGCACCCACTACCTCAGGGTATTCCGCTATTTGCTGGAAGAGATGCATATTGCTGGCCAATACCTCAAGGGCATTGGGGAAATATACATGATCACTGACATGTGCTGACATGGCATCCAGGAACTGGTGCAGTACCCTGGAGGCTGATGCCTGTGATATCCCCATCATATCACCAGTTGGTCTCTGGAAGGTACCTGTTGCTAGTATTCTTAAGCCAACACATACCTTGGTTTCCACTGGGATGGGTTCCCCTCTGTTGGTTTTGTGTGTGAGGCATGGCCTGCACAGCTCAACAATTTGCTGCAGGAGGTCTCTGTCCACTCTATAGCACTCCACTATCTCCAGCTCATGTAACCCCTGGTAGGTGACCCTGGGCCTGTACACTCTTCTCCGTCTCCTCACTGTGGGTTGTCTGGCAGCATTTCCATTGTCACCACCCTCAGCAAGTCTCCTATGTCTTCTTATGACAGCTATGGCAGCCCCTAGCATGTTTGGTCTGAGTGCAGCTTTTTCAGTTTTCACTTCTACTAGCTTACTCCTGTCTTGCAGTGTCTCTTGAGAGAAACATACTGCAATGCTGTTTGCAGTGTTTTAAGTGCTGGGCTGGGCTTGTATTCTGCCTGTGTAATTGCCTGCTTCTAATTGTTTTCACCTGCTACCTCTACAAGTATTCCCTGCTAGTTTCCTACTATTTCTTCTGCTTCCTTTTCCTCTCTGTTTCCTCAGGGGGGAGCAGCGGGTATACCAGCGAAAACACGCTCACAGTGGCTACCACGCGCGCACACATGCTTACACAGACTAGAATCTGCTTTTCCGGGTTAAACCGCGTGGACACCAGTGCAAACAGGTTTACAGATCTGTAAACAGGCTCCTACATGCTTACTCTGCCTTACACGTGCGTACTCTGTCTTACTCGCAGCTCCCAGCACGCACACGCACGTACAGCAAGAAATTTTGGTGTTGGCCACAGTGTACACCTTCCATTTCTTGACTTTCCCATGCTTATCTGTTGACACTCCTCTTTTTCTGCTGTGTGATTGATATGTTTCACATACCACTTTGCTCCAATGAGCTTGCTTTCTTCCTGACATTCCCCCCTGTGATGTCACCTATCTCCTACTCTGTTACTCCCCCTTATCTAACTCTTACACTACACAGACTGTGCTCATTTGCTATGTGACAGTGTGATTCACTATCCTACCGTTCATTTACATAGGATTGCCTACTAATGCTTAGCTACATGTCTTACACTCAGCTTCCCCCCTTAGCAACCACTAGACGGTGGCCATGTTGTTTTTGGTCTGCTAGTCCCTGCATTGCAAATCCATGCATTACATGAAACCCACATTTGTGGGTTTCAAACCTTCATTTTTCAGTTTTATATAGCGCAGCCTGTTTGCGCGGGGCTGCGCTGCGTTTAAACATCACCGATCGCAGAAAAAAAAACTCTTTTTTTTTCATGTTTGCATCGGTTTACCATGCCAATGGCCACATATTTGGCCATTGGCATGCTGTCTGTAACATTTGCACAGTTTATTTGGAGCTGTCATGGCTCTGTTGTGTTATCTACAGTAACGTACTCAGTTGTCAACTGAGTACATTTCTGCAACTAACACGACTCTTACACGGGTTGGTTTCAGCTTCGTGGATCGCTAATCTACCTCATTTGCATGCCTTTCGGCTGCAAGTGGGGTGATTAGCATATCCACACCCTGCCCGTGTAAGAGTCGTTTTAGATTTCTCTTACATGGGATTTTGGGCTGTTCCTGGATCGCGATGGCTGCATGGAGTCTTACACAGCTCTTAGACTCCGTGCAAGCCATCATGAATCCTGCCCAATAAGTATTTAAACATTTGCAATACTGAAAGCAACATTTTTATCTCTGCTTGACCATGCATGTAAACATTTTCCTAGAGCTCCACAATATAGCATTTTGCAAACAAAGCACATTTAAAACACTATTTACATAAAGGCAATCAATATTAATTGTTTCTTGGTTGTTGTATCACACTGTGTAAAATAATTATTCTACTTTCTTAACTAAGAAGAGCACACAGCAGCAGCAATTTTCATCAAAACTAGCTCCAGTTTTCAAGTCAGCGTGTAGCTATGTTTACAAAGTACTACATGACAAAATAAAAAATATGCTGGATTCTGAAAAGTTCCAGCTGAGATAACACATCTTAAGAAGGTAAGCCTTGAAGTTACAGTATGGCAATTTTGACTGTAATCTCTCTTTCCTGCAATATGTTTAGTTGCCCTTCAGAAAATACCCACAATTAAGAAAACTATGTTGGTAAGACAGATAGGAAACTCAGGGACAGGATACGTGAGCATTTATACCAGATCAAGATAAAATCCACTGTTAATGCACTCTCTAAGCATGTTTTAGGAAGAGATGACACACGTGTTTATCTTTAAGGTTATTGAGGTATTGTCTACTAGCTCTAGAGGTGGTGACATTAGGAATCAAACTGAAACACAGGAAGCTAGATGGATTATTAGATTTAGGGCAGACCAGTATCCAGGCCTCAATGACAAGGTACCCGTTAAACCCTTTATAAAGCCAAGAGGCCTTAGGTAGTAGTTTTAGGCACAATTACTTGTATATAGTTGTTTTAACTGTATATATACATATACACATTATTTATCATTATTTTTTATTCATGCATATGTTCTAGTATTTATATTTTGTACATGCTTATAGAGAGTGAATTATATGTATTCATATGCATGTTTTATGTGTATTCTGCCTGTATATTGTATTTGTATGCTTTTTTATATTGTGAGGGTTTTTTTCACTTTAATTTTATAGATCTTGTTCGGTGCCTTTCTGTGTATATAAATGAGCAGTTGTAAGTGAGGATTTCTGGTCTAATGAAGCCCTGTTGGGTGAAAGCGCTTACCAAAACTTTTTTGACTTTTGAATAAAATAGTTAATGCTGGACTGAATCACTCTACTGTGATTGGATGTGTTTGGATTTTAATAGCTTTGTTTCACTCCGGTACCTGTGTTTCCTGATTGCTTTTATCTTTGGACTGTGTGGGGTGTACGGAGTGTTTACTCCTTCGGAGCTGCTATTCTTTAATCTTATCCATATGCTCTTTTGGCTACATATTTATCACTACTTCATGTTTGTCTATTTGCAGAGCAGAAATTCACACCTACCCACTTTTCAAGTTGTGTCTTTATTATGTACATTTCTGATATTTCTGAATAATTTAAGTGAGTCTGCAACTGCCAGCCATTCTAGATATGACATAAGCTATCTATGTTTACTTTGAAATGCTCTGAATTTACATACAGAGGTGCTCTCGTGAAACCCAGTATTTACAAGAAAATGAAAGAGACAATCTGTATAATTTACATACTATCTATATCTTGTCTGTAGTTAATAAAAACACACTACAGAAAACGTAGCTGGACATTTGTATAGATTCAGTACAGCTCAGAATACAACTACAGTATGTGCAACACTTTCTGGTGCAGTATCCATTGTTTCTGATTAAGAATACTGTTGACCTCATTTGAATTCACCATGGCATTGCTGTGGTTAGCCACAACTTTCTTATCAACAAGCTTAACAAACTTTGTTCACACCCACTATCTGAACATAGCTCTCCAATTATTTTCCAAATGGTACTAGCAAAATAGACTAACAACTTGCTTCTGTTTGGCTTTCCATCCAAAAGAGTATTACATCAGACCATATCTTATGTTATCTACATAAAGGGCTTTCACAGCTGCATAATCCATTTTAAATACTTAGCATATCTAGGTAACTGTCACACTTTCTAGCTTATAAAGGATTGTAGATGGGTTTATCTACAACAAAATGCAACAGAAAACATATCTGCATAGGAAGTTACTAAGAAAACAGCACTAGTTTCAACTCGCCTTGTAACCTGTGCCTCCTTACAGTACTAATTTTGCATGCCATGAGATTTCCATATTACACATCTCTCTTGGAGCAAAAAGTAAGATGTTATTTTTGGCTCTTGTTTTCATACACATGAGCCATGAAATTACAGGAGCTCTGGGCGATAGTTATAGTGTTTTGTAAACATGTTTATCTTTTCCCCTTGACAAAATGCTTTCCCATTAACATTCTACAAAAAGCTACAATAACTTTATAAAGCAAGTGTCTTAGATCTGACCCCTGCTCTGCCACACTTGGTCCTTGTAACACTGGTAAGTGTGTGTATGGCACTGGTGATTGCTGTGTATGACACTGGTGAGTGCTGTGTATGACACTAGTATGCTGTGTATGGCACTGGTGAGTGCTGTGTATGACACTGGTGATTGCTGTGTATGACACTGGTGAGTGCTGTGTATGACACTGGTGAGTGCTGTGTATGACACTAGTATGCTGTGCATGGCACTGGTGAGTGCTGTGTATGACATTGGTGAGTGCTTCGCATAGCAGTGGTGAGTGCTTTATATGACACTGATGAGTGCTGTATATGACAGTGGTGAGTGCTGTGTATGGCACTGATGAATGCTGTGTATGACACTGGTGAGTGCTGTGTATGGCACTGGTGAGTGCTGTGTATGATACAGGTGCATGCTGTGTATGACACTGGTGCATGCTGTGTATGACACTGGTGTGTACTGTGTATGGCACTGGTAAGTGCTGTGTATGACACTGCTGCATGCTGTGTATGGCACTGGTGCATGCTGTATATAGCACTGGTGCATGCTGTGTATGGCACTGGTGAGTGCTGTATATGACACTGGTGTGTGCTGTGTATGGTACTGGTGAGTGTTGTGTATGACACTGGTGAGTGCTTTGCATGGCACTGGTGAGTGCTATATATGACACTGGTGAGTGCTGTGATGGCACTGGTGAGTGCTCTGTATGACACTGGTGAGTGCTGTGTATGGCACTGGTGAGTGCTGTGTATAACACTGGTGTATGCTGTGTATAACACTGGTGTGTACTGTGTATGGCACTGGTGAGTGCTGTGTATGACACTGCTGCATGCTGTGTATGACACTGGTGCGTGCTGTGTATGACACTGGTGTGTACTATGTATAGCACTGGTGCGTGCTGTGTATGGCACTGGTGACTGCTGTGTATGACACTGGTGCGTGCTGTGTATGACACTGGTGCATGCTGTGTATGGCACTGGTGAGTGCTGTGTATGACATTGGTGCATGCTGTTTATGACACTGGTGCATGCTGTGTATAACACTGGTGAGTGCTGTGTATGACATTGGTGCGTGCTGTGTATGACATTAGTGCATGCTATGTATAACACTGGTGAGTGCTGTGTATGGCACTGGTGAGTGCTGTCTATGGCACTGCTGAGGAGCTGGAACAACTGTAATCCTCCCAGCTGGCTGGTTAGATGTGTTGGTTCACTCAGTATCTCCCTGAGTCTTTTCCAAAGGTAGGATATCTTTCCCAGCATCCACTGTGCATAGAAATAGGCCCTCACTGTATGTTTCACAGCATATATTCCTATTGCTAACTTGCAGACTTTCCTGTAATGATTCTTCTTTCTATCCAACTGGCAGATGGCTATTTTGGCAGGACACTGCCATTTTGGATGACCTGGCTTTCCAGGCATATACAGGAACGGCCTTAGGTTAACTGGTGCCCTAGGCAAAAGGACTCCACAGTGCCCTCCACCGCTCCACCTGGTGCACTCATTCTGGTCTACCTACATCAAATAAATACTGGAAAAGCACCCCTGCTAGACAGGCGCCCTAGGCAGCCACTTAGTTGGCCTATGCCTAAGGCCCGCTTTGGGCATATAGTAAGACTGCTGTGAAGACCATTTCTGTGTAATAGTTGCAGCCTGTATGCACTCTGTGCTCGCATTCTAATTCATGGACTTCTGTGTTTTGGCTTTAGAAGAAATGCCATCAATCCCTGCAGCATTTAGAGCCTTTTAAGTCTTTTGCTTTCTTTTAACTCCCTGAAATTGCATTATCATGATAATTACTGTTTTCAAGGTCAAATGTTTGTCTAGCTGCATTCTTTCTGACAATCCAGTGTTCCTTAATCTGGTCACTAAGATATTACAGATCAGCTTATTATGGAGTGGACTATACTTCTAGTTTTCAGCCATTTAGCATATGAGAAGTGATAAAATAATCAACTGCTTCTTTGGGTACTTACACTTTCTCGATGAATCACAGCCTATCAGAGAGTCTATTCTTTTTCAGAATGTTGTGTCTTTCGGCTTTTCCTGGTTAGGGGTCGCCACAGTGAAACTCCGGTCCGCTAATGATTGGCAGTAGATTTTTACGTGCTGGCTTGCCAGGCCTAATGCACAACCTTCAACGAAGGAACGCCCATTCATGCATGTCGCCACACAGAAGACGCTCTAACTGAGAATCGAATGGGCAATGTCAAACTGTGAGGCGACAACGCTTCCGCAGCACCACCACAGAGTCTATTCTTTTTCAGAATAAAAAAAAAAACTTTCAAATGTGTCTTTCACCTTATACTTCTGCCTTTCACCTTCAGTTAAATTAATTTCCCACCCAGTAAATGAAGGTATTCGTATAATTCACTTTAAAGGGGGTATGCAGATTTCTTCCAAGATAAAATATTTCATATCTTCTTATCCACTTTTCTCATTCTTGTGGTTTTGAAAACTGAATAGTACTGGTGGTTGTATAGTGAATGTGGCCCTTGGTGGCACATTAGTATTTCCTGTAGAAGAAGGTCATAAAACTATACCACAACGTGGTCTGTTACCACAGCTTTTCTTTCTCTCTTCTCATTGTGGCTACTAGCTACTCCTTCCATGCTGAGAAAGTAGTGGCCACTTTTTGTTTTCTTTGTTTCTTTCTTTTTCTTTAGTTAACTCTTTTGCAAAATTTCTGACACCATGTATGTCTCCTGGCTTATAAAGGATTCACCACTGTAACAGGAGTATAATAATGTACGTAATAGTGTCCTATCCAAAAATGATACTTTAATCCTGCGATGCTTCACATGACTATATCCTCTTTCACAGCTGACTCCTGAACCACTTTTGTCCTGCATATAATGGTAAGGCATCTGTCTTCAAAATGAAGTTAAGACGCAAGTGTTCTTCATGGCCAGATTTATAATATTACACCTTAGATATACTCTTTTCTGAATTTCAGATTTCATACCCTCTTCATGTTCATCTTAACTAAGAGAACAAGACAACAAACTCTCAGTTGTTCTAAGAGTGACAGTGAAGATGGTGTATCTACATCACTTCATTCAACCATTTGAAGTGGAATACAAAAAAGATGACTGTTTTTTAATCTTTTTTTAATTTCAGGACCGCTTTGCACAGCCATCTCAGTTCTAGGCCTTGATACAGTTGTCCTATTCTGTTTCTGCTACTGCAGTACAGTGACTAACCTGTATATAATACCACTTCTCATTAGTACTAGGTCATAAAAGTCTTCTGAGGGAATTATGTTCTGTGTTTATTTTTGTATTACTACCAACCAATGACATAATAATAATAATCATGTAGCTGTCAAATGATTGCTAATACTTTACTGTGCAACTGCAGAAGCTAATATAAACGTCTTGTCATCCCAGCATTCATAAGCCTCAAGATCCTGAGTAGTTAGAGTAATTTGTACTTTTTGCCTTGATGCTGTACTGATGTTTCTCTGTCATGTCACAACTACGGGCAGGATTCACAAAGCCTCCGTGTAAGAGTTACAAGGCTTACACGGAGGCTGCAGTTAAACGGTGTGACGTTAGCATGTCATGCATATGCATGAGGGCATGCTGAATCACACCTAAGGCTAACACGGTTCGTGTAAGACAGTAGGGGCGTGTCCGTAGGGCGAGCCCTGCAAACGGACACACCCCCAGAAGAGTAAAAGTCCTGAAAGTAAACCCCCACGACAGAGTCCGTGTAAATGTGAATAAACACAACACACCACGTCCCCACAGACTATGAACATAAAATGTAGAAATGATCATCTAATATTTTTTTTATAAGTTGTAAAGATGTTTGCCCGTGAGTGCGCTCGTTTGCGCGGGCGTGCCCGGCACTTAGCCACAGTTAGCAGTCAGTGGAAAAGCATATAAGAACTAAATATGCAAAGTAAGCAAAGAAGCAATAGCGTAGCGGTAGAGATGTTGTCTGAAGAGGAGGCAGTCATGGTTCAAGCCCCCACAACATCAATTTACATTTTTAGTGAAATAAGCACGAAACAAGTCCCTGACATATATGTACATACATAAAATTATATTTTATGTAAAATGTAATGAAATGGGCCATGTATTTTGAAGAAATGTGAGATAAAAAAAAAAAAAAAATGTGAGATGTGCCCATAGCTGAGCTACAGTCTAACAAGTTGAGGATATCTGCTTGTAAGCGAGCAGTGTTTTAACAGGTGTAAAATGAGTGCCCGTAGGTGAGCAGTATTTTAACAGGTGTAAAATGAGTGCCCATAGATGAGCAGTGGTTTAATAGGGTTAAAATGAGTGCCCGGGGTTGAGCAGCGTTTTAACACACTGAAACTGTGTGTCTGTAGC
>NC_056725.1:1934820718-1934850739 GCF_019279795.1 Protopterus annectens | reverse complement strand
GTAGAGATGCAGGAGGATTTTGTCCACCTCTGGCCAGCTTGATATGTCAGCACTAGAGAAAAATGGGTGTTCAGCTGCTGTTTTCATAGCATTCATTATGGGTAACAATGCTTTCTTGCATGTTCATTCTGTAGATATATACATATATATATATATATATATATATATATATATATATATATATATATATATATATCAATGTATATATATATATATATATATATATAAATGTATATATATATATATATATATATATAATATATTATATATATATATATATATATATATATATATATATATATATATATATATATATATATATATATATATATATATATATATATATATATATATATGTGTGTGTGTGTGTGTGTGTGTGTGTACGTGCACATGCATATACATCTGTATGATTAATTACTTTGATCATACTGCTGAATGACTGCGCTGTCTGCTATGTTTGTGATAACATCAGAGTTAGGTATAACTGCCGTGGCTTAGTGGTAAATCACACTGATTGTGATGTGTAGGGTCCTGGCGTCAGGACTGGCCGAGGTGGTTTATTGTGTTGCTGGACAGAACAAGGGCCGTTGGACAAAGGGTGAGTACAACACTTTTCAGCAGCAGTTTTCCGTTTAACCGCCATTTCACATCACGCAACCCCTTCTGCATTCTTACTGTGATATGTCACCCCAGTTTACATTTCAATGGTATTATATCATTATACAACATAAAATTAGCAAGACATGCTCATATACGGTTAACGCATCATAAATGGTGTATGCTGCAGTCAAACCTGCACCGTCTGCTCGATAGGCGGATGCCCTAACCACTACACTATTGCTGTGCTGCTTCATTTGCATGTATACCCATGGTTCATAGTTACCAGAACAAACACAGCACAACATCACTAACATAGCAGTCATCCATTCTTTGGTCGGAAATAAACCACATCACTAGACATGCGCCACTCCCTACTGCTCTAGACACGTCCCGTATGTTGGCTCACTTCAAGTATAGTCAGACATCCCAAGCTTATAGTTCTGGGATATACGTTCATATAATGGTCAGGGTGTTCAATTAGTCTTCCGGTTTTCGGCTCATACGAATGGTGACTGGGACTGCTTTGTACCTGTTTGAAAGTCAGACTTAGCACATGGACATAGTTAGTTCCACTTTTAGCATCCTACGTGCGGTTAGAGATGCAGGAGGTTTGCTCACCTCTGAGCAGCTTGATATGACAGCACTAAATATTATGGGGGGTTCCACTGCTGATCCCTTCACATTCATTATGACTGCTTTATTGTGACCATGTTCATTCTTCATAGATGTGTATATATCTATATATATATATATATATTTGTCTGTACGTACACATGCATATACACCTACATGCTTATTTACATTTCCCATACTGTTGAATGACTGCCACTTACTGTTGCGCATACCCGCTTATGTCTGCTTTAAAGCGCCTTAATCACTCTATATCCGACTGCCATTATTGTGGGCATCATATAAAATTAGGCCTTGCATGGCTTGGACCCGGGAACAGGAACACACTAGTCACTGGTTTTACCACTAAACCATCTGTGATACATACTGTATGGATGGTAATTAGGATATATGACTTTACTACAGGCATTCCACAGTACTGGTAACAAATGTGACAGTTGGGTGGTGTACATATCTATAGTACATGTTACTATTCATATGTTTCTGAGAAGCATATGTATACATTTGCAAGTATACATATTTATGAAATGGACACATACTTGACAACTACTTATATGCATGTATGTGTGATGTGTATCTATGCAAATATAAGTATGTACATTTATAGATATATGACTACATATCTGGAGTTATACATGGCCATGTATATGAACAACCGCATACAGGAGCTACCTGTACCGTTTGTATACAGGGGTTGTGTGCATCATTACGACGAGGAACCTGGATGGGGTATACAATTTGTGGACATGTACTATTTGGGAGATGGCTATGGGGAAGCTTCATGGGAACATATGAATGGTATATATTCCCGATAATGCACTTGTGGAGATGTGCATCACGGTCAGGTGTTTAATCCGGGTCATAGGTTCTGCAGGACCGGCTGGAGGCTGAGCAGGGTTGTGGACAACTACTGCTAATGCAACTTGTGTCCAGTTGTCTACAGGGCTGGACATCGTGTCATGCCACCATGTCTAATCTTTAGAACAGACACTTATCCCATGAGGGATGGCCAAAAATTGTGGACACCAATGACTCCAATTCTTTTGGCTTTACAAAACTGAGGGAGGGTTATACATGCATTGGATACCTAGTTTGCAAGCCTGAGACTGCCTAGGGTGAGACTGCCTACTAGATATGGGTAGGGGCACTAAGTGCAGATATGGCTGCACCAAGCTAGCAGCCCGAGTATGGGTGGTTTTGGTGGACGTTCAGCAAGGGGGGGAAGGGTGGTGTGCTGTGGAAGGGATGATGGGTATTCAATTATGTATTCAGGTGTGTTGGGGTTGGATGGCTCAGTTCAGGCCAGACCATTATGTGAGTGTGAGCCGGTAACATTTCTGTACATGTGTATCGCACATTTTAATGTTCATATGTTTGTGGGATTGTGTTCTGCAATATGGCCTGTCAGGGTGTATTGCGGATGTGAATGTATGTTCTTTGGTTTCATTTCTGATTCACCCACTGCTAGCTCATGCACCTCCAGTTCAACTATTGTACATCTGACCCAGTTTTCCCTTGGCAAATTATTACATTACCCGTCACCCACCCCCCATATTCCACACACAACATCCACCCCTTCTCTGGTTGATGGCCCATGGCACAGACAACAAAACAGATTGCGTACTCTACATATCTCTGGCACCAATATGGTTGTGAGGACAACCCTAGCATATTTGATCTTCTACATGCTGTACTTCACGCACATAGGTACACGCAAATACTTATCTTTCATGACATGTTAGGTAGACCCAGGTAATACCCATTCATCTTTGGGCCGTCCAGACAAGGAAGACTTGGACCACTAATGGGCAGATATTGAGCGAATGCTGTGACCATTGGTAGGGCTGCCACCTTTCAATTGGCCAAAGTGGGACATTTTGGGACACACATCAGATTTTACAGGCCGACACATACCCATGGTCAGTACAAAGGATAGAACTTTACTTTGATGCCTAAATGGAAGCGTATTCTTGTAGCAGTTTAGTTGCTTAGTCTGTTTTTTGTAACATTTAGGTATTTTAGATACAGAAATAACTATTTTATGGAACTATTGCATAAAATATGGGACATAATTTTGTCCTACAATCGCAGGACATTTGCCATTTTTAATATTTTTGGTAAGGACACAACTGCCCAGAGAGGGACTGTGCCTCACAGAGTGGGACAGGTGGTAACTCTAACCATTGGGCTAGGCTTAGCAAAGGGCAGCGGCACCCAAACACGATGCATTTCGCTTCCACTTGGTATAACAATCAACACTACAATGGAATACGGGCACAGGGTTTTAAATGTCATTTGTTCGAGGGACGGGGGCTCAATATTCAGCTACGTGCCTTTGTTTTTACTTTTTATTTTGGTGTTCGCGAAACTGTCTTTTATGCTTTGCATACATTTCAGTATCCACAGGCAATGACAGGAGTGATTAATATTAGAGGCAGGCTGTACTAGTCAGCATTTTAGGTTGCGCGTCTGCAGCCGACATGTTCACGCCTCCGTGCAGCGCTTAGACATGCCCCCTGCATTCGCGCACGTTTCCTGTGCACGTGGACGTTGCGGCAGCGCACCTTCATTAATATGCATATGGTGCTGCTGCACCATCTCTACGCCACATGGTCGGTGCAAGGCTAACGCCGTCCTTACGCCAAGCTTCATGAATCCCTGGGATTATGTGTGCATTCTTTATCGTGATCATGATACATTGGGGTTATGAAATTAACTTTATCCCGCTACAGTGTGATCTCAGAGAGGGTATATTTAATTTACAGGGGGTACGGGGGGGGGGGGGCTTGCTCCCCTGCAGAAATGTACTAAAATGTGTGTTTGTTAGTTTGGTGCCGTTATATGTGGAGGGGATGTTATTTTCATGTGATTTGTAGTGTTCAATGTTATAGGTTCATAGGTTCATACTAGGCTATCTGCCCTAGGGCATTTATAAGCCTAGCCAGAATGTGTTTGGCTTTCGCCACCCATTTTAAATTTATTTTGCTATGCCCTTTTTCAAGGTTAGTATACTGTGCCTCTGTCTAACAGTGACACAGAAGTGATACCCGGGGTAAACCTACGATCTCCCATCCACTCATCAAGATTCCTCTTGAAGAGAGTCAATGAGGGACTCTGCCTAACCTGGACTGGGATTTTATTCCAGAGTGAAGGGAGCCTCTGGGTTATGAATCTGTCCCTCCAGCATGTCCTATTTATTTCAGTGCTGAGGTTCAAGTCTCTCGAGCGCGTAGCTCGATGGGATTTGGATTTTCTGAGGTGCAGCATGTCCATTCATTTTGGGTTGGACATGGCTTTATACGTCAGGCACAGATCGCCTCTGAACAGGCGGTATGCCACTGAGTAGAGCTGGAGTTTCTTTAACCGGGAAGCATATGGCATCTGTTTGAGCCCTTTGATCCTCTTGGTGAGGTACTTTTGGGGTTTTTCCAGTTGCTGCAGGTGTCTGGTAAGGTACATCCCAAAAGGGGCATTGTACTCAATTATGGGCCTGATGAGGGATGAGTAAAGAGGCACGATGACCTCCCCTGATCTAGATGTGAATCCCTTCATGATTAGGTGGGCTATATAAAATGTTTTTCTAACCACTTTGGCTACGTGGTTGTCAAATGAGAGATTGCTATCAACTTGGGTCCCCAGGTCCCTAATTACTTCTTCTGTACTTAATGGATTACCACCTATGTGGTAATTTGGGCACTTTGTTTTGCCAAAGGGGATGACTATAGACATATTGGCATTTAGCTAGAGGCGATGGCACTGGCACGAGTTGTCTGGTTCTATGAGGCCCTTTTGGAGGATGCTTGTGTGGGCTGGAGAGTCGATGATGGCAGTTTGCAGTCATCTGCAAACTTGGTCAGCCACAGTCCTTCCGTGTTGGCCTGTACCTCCGAGAAATATATGCCGAGCAAGAGAGGTCCCAGGACTGAGCCTTGTGGGACACCACTTGTAACTGGTTTGGAGTCTGACATCGCTCCAGCAATTCTAACCATGTGGGTTCTGTCCTTGAGCCAGTTTGCAATCCATCTAGTGACATAGGAGTTTATATTTAAGCTGGTGAGCTTATCTGTAATGCCCAAGTGGAGTATTGTATCAAAGGCTTTTGCGAGGTCCAGGTAGGCTGTGTGGATCACCTTCCCCTCGTCAATGGCCTTGGTGACTGTTTCAAAGAAATCAACCAGGTTTAAGAGGCAGGATCTGCCCTTAACAGAGCCGAACTGGGTAGGATCCAGTGTCTGTAGGTCCCCAATATCTTTATTTATGAGGTCCATGATGATCCTTTCCATAGCTTTGCAGACCAAGCTAGTCAGGCTTATGGGGCGATAGTTTCCAGGATCCGTTGAGGCACCACCTTTATGGAGAGGGACCACTGTTGCTGTACGCCACTCTTTGGGCACATATCCTGTAGTAAGGCTGAGATTGAACAGTAGTTTTATGTTTGGGTTTATCTCTTCTTGGAGTTCATGTAGGGCTCAGCCGGGAGACCGTCTGGTCCCATTGATGCTGTGTTTTTTGCTTTGGAGAGGGTGGCTCTTACCTGAGCATCTGAGATGTCAGGGGGGCAGCACTCTGCTGGGATAGATATTTGCCCTTTTGGTGGGGAGGGGGGGAGTTTGTGCTGAACCTGTCAGCTAGGATGTTGGCAATGTCTGTGGGTTCAGTGTATTTTTTGTCATTTTGGACTAATTCTGAGCATATCTGGGAATTACCACCCAAGTTCCTAACATAACTAAAAAAAAGCCTTGTGATTATCCTTAGTGTCCTGTGCAATTTTTCTCTCGAAGCTGGCCTTAGACAATTTTATGAGTACCCGTAGTTTTTTGCTAATACTGATCAGTGATGCCTTCCCTTTTTGGGATTTTGCTCTATCATTTAGTAGCTTCCTCCTTCTATTGTATAGTTTGTTTATGGCTGGGGTCCACCAGACAGGACGTCTGCCTTTGGAGGATTGGGTCTTGGTTTTATTTGGGATCGCATGATCCATGCATTCCTGAAGGTGTTCATAGAATGCATTTATAAAGGATTCTGCGGTCTGGGCCGTATTTTCCACAGGCCCGGGGGCTTTGAAGGATTCCACCTCGGTTTTGAGGAGTGTGAAATTTGCTTTAGAGAAGTTTTTCAGTGTGGTTTTCTGGGCAGGGGGTGGGATCGGGATGTGAATATCCAGTGAGATTAGTTTATGGTCTGATCTTACCAGTGAGGGATTCACTTCTGGTCTGGAGCATAGAGTCCCCATGTTGGTGATGATCAGGTCCAGTATGTTTTCTCCTCTTGTGGGAGTGGTAACAAGTTGTTCCATAGCATTTGAGTTTATAAATTCTAGGAACCTTTGGGATAGGGTATTGGAGCTAGAGTAATGCTCCCAGTCTATGTTTGGGTAGTTGAAGTCGCCCAATATAATGGTGTTTGGAGAGACCTTCATATTTTCCAGTGTTCTCAGGAAGGCCGAGTGGGGTTCCTGGGTTTGGGAGGGTGGTCTGTAGCAGGCTATAAACTGGAAGACAGTTTTACCCACTGTTAGTTGCACATAGATAGTCTCTGATGCTTCGTGCTTTGCCACCAACCTGGAGGTGTGGGTATCTTTGATGAATATCGATACTCCCCCTCCTTTTGTGGTTCGGTCCAAGTTTTCGGGCCAAAAAGCATGGTATGAGATATAACCTGGTAGTGCTGGGGTGCTTTCGGGAGCCCTGAACCAGGTTTCTGTTAGTGCACAGATATCGATGTTCTCCATGCTAAGGAGAGTTTCTCGCGTGCATCTTGAGGTTTAGACTTCTTGCGTTGAGTAGCATTACTCTTAGTTTCTTATCCCTTGTGATACCTATGGAGGTAGGTTTGTCTTTTGAGCCTTGCCTAAAAAAGGCACTATGGGGGTAGCAAGAGCCTTTGCCAATATCCAAAAGCCCAGGGGTGACAGGTGCAAGCCGTCCCTAGCGAAGCATCGTGGCTTGTCTAGCATATCATCCCAAGCTGACAGGCATTAGATCCCCTTTGAATGACACCAGTACTTAAGCCAGTTGTTGAAATTGATCATCTTGTCTTCATATTGTGGCATCATTCTTGGTGAGGGTAAGATGCTACTCAAGGTCAGGGTCATACCGGCCTGGGCTACATGCTCAGAGAGCTCCTTTATGTCTCTTTTCATGTAGTCCAGGGTGGTACGTCTCAGGTCATTCACACCAGCATGGACAATGACTGTCATATTTGTACTTGCCTTGGAGTGACCTGAGAGCTTGTGTTATGTGGCGGATCCTAGCACCCGACAGGCTGCTCACCGTGACCTCTCCTTGTTCAGCCTGGTGGCGGGCGTCAGTGTGCCTGACGATAGAGTCACCTATTACAAGTGTATCAGGTGTGTTGTTTAGTCTTAAGGGCTGTGACTGTTCGGCACACTAGCTTTGTGAGATATGTGTTGCACGTGTTTTGTTTTGGGGTAGCGGTTGCTTGGGTGTCTGCTTTGGAGGTCTCTGCTGCTTAGGCAGATCTTTATTTAGAGCCTCCGAGTATGTTTTTGTGTGATTATGTGTTTGGTTTGCTGTCGTGGTAGGTCTATGTGAGACTGGAATTGTAGTGAGTGTGGTTTCCTTCTCCTCCTGACTGGCTATGCCATTACTGAGTTGAGAGAGCTTAGCCTCCAATTTGGCTATATGGTTGCATCTCTCACATGTGTTGGAATTTGTTGGGAGGAGGAGAGGGTTGTCTGTGTACATGAGGCAGTTGTAACATTGCCTCAAGTTATGATGCACATTTTAGATGTTATGAAATTCAATGTTACGGGTTTTAGATATTTTGAGTTTTAGATGTTATGGTTTTGATGTTATGATTTTAAATGTTATGGGTTTTAGATATTTTGAAGGGGAACCATATGAATATTAATGGGGGGTCGTTGTATAATATAGCAATAACCCATGCCTGGGTGTGGGTAATGCTGGATTTACCCATGGTTGGTGTGGTTTGGTCACGAGGGCGAAGCCCGAGTGGCCAACAAAGCCAACCGTTGGTAAATCCAGCATTACCCATACCCAGGCGTGGGTTATTGCTATTTTATAATGACATGAGCTTTTAAGTATTTTTCTTCAGATTATTTGTTAAGATTTCTGCATTGCCGCCTACTTTTTGGCGTTTTCCAGCTTGCTAAACTTGATATCTGTATTGGGAACTGTATTTAGAACACATCTAGAGCCTGGTTACTGCATTTCCTGTGTTGCACTTATTTTAAAATAGTTTTGCCCCTGTGGGAGTGGTTACTGCCTAGAAACTGTAGTTTTATTTGCCATTTTGGGTCAATTCCAAACTCCTTGATCCCCCTCTCTTACAACTCGATTGCCTCGTGGTTTTGGTGTCTTTTCAGACTTGTTGGCTGTTGGTGAAGCACCCACCAAGAGGAGAAAACGCTGAGAAAAGAAAGGAGCCACTTTTGAGATTTTAAGTATTTTTCTTCAGATTATTTGCTAAGATTTCTGCATTGCTGCCTACTTTTTGGCATTTCCCAGCTTGCTAAACTTGATATCTGTATTAGGAACTGTATTTAGAACACATCTAGAGCCTGTTTACTGCATTTCCTGTGTTGCACTTATTTTTAAATGATTTTTTTCTTAAAACATGCATTTTACCTGTCTCTGGCCTAGCACTCAAGTGTGGGGTCATTTATTGCACTGTTCTAACTTGTTGCTACTTTTGCATCTCTCCTATCTTTAAAAAAAAAAAAAAATTTCCCACTTTCTGAAATTTAAATAAAAGTTCAGTTACAGATTTGCTGTTCTGAACTGTTTGTAAGTTTCTTGGAGGCCATTGCTTGCTTGGGCTAAAGTGAAGTCTCTGTGTTCATCAGTGGCAGTGGTAAACACTGAACAGCCTGCCTGCCCCTGTGGGAGTGGTTACTGCCTAGAAACTGTAGTTTTATTGGCCATTTTGGGTCAATTCCAAACTCCTTGACCCCCCCCTCTTAAAACCCTCTTTTGCGCATAGTGCAGCATGGGGCAACTCCACTTAATCAGGTTTAAACTATTCCCGGCTCCACAAAGTATGCTTTTCACTTTTTCCCCTTAGAACTGTTCCAAATCTCAAAGTAAGCACTCTATTTTCCTTCTAAAACCCAGCAGTAGCTAGGATAAGTGTCTTATAAGTAAGCACTAATAAACTAAAGCACTGCACCCTCTTATACTCCCTTTAAGTACTTGGCTCCCTATTGGTCCTTTTTGATCAAGTCAAAAAGTAATTCCTTATACTATTCTGGCATGTCCAAAAGTCAGTTTCAGGTTTACTCTCCAGTCCAGCTGGTGAATATGGGAATCTTGAGGCAATGTTACAACTGCCTTATGTACACAGACCACCCTCTCCTCTTCCCAACAAACTCAAATATATGTGAGAGATGCAACTATGTAGCCAAACTGGAGGCTGAGCTCTCTCAACATAGTACTGGCATGGTCAGTCTGGAGGAGAAGGTAATCACACACACCACAAATCCAGTCTCACATAGACCTATTGCAACAGCAAACCAAACACATAAACACACAAAAACATACTCGGAGGCTCTAAATAAAAATTTGCCCAAGCAACAGAGACCTCCAAAGCAGACATCCAAGCAACTGCTACCCCACAACAATACCCACGTATCACATAGTTCACAAAGTCAGTGTGCCACACAGTCACAGCCCTTAAGGCTAAAGAACACACCTAATACACTTGTAATAGGTGACTCTATTGTCAGACACACTGACGTCCCTCTCACCAGGCTGAACAAGGAGAAGGTCACTGTAAGCTGCCTGTCGGGTGCCAGGACCCACCACATAACACAAGCACTCAGGTCACTCCAAAGCAAGTACAAATATGACTCCGTCATTGTCCATGCTGTTGTGAATGACCTGAGACGTACCTCCCTGGATTACATGAAAAGAGACATAGAGGAGCTCTCTGATCATGTGGCCCAGGCCGGTATGACCCTGACCTTGAGTAGCATCTTACCCTCACCAAGAATGATACCACAGTATAAAGACAAAATGATCAATTTCAACAACTGGCTAAAGTATTGGTGTCACTCAAAGGGGATCCAGTGTCTGTCAGCCTGGGATGACATGCTTGACAAGCCATGTTGCTTCACTAGGGACGGCTTGCACCTGTCACCCCTGGGTTTTTGAATACTGGCCAAGGCTCTTGCCACCCCCATAGTGCCTTTTTTAGGCAAGGCTCAAAAGACAAACCCACCTCCTTAGACAACACAAGGAAAAATAAACTAAGGGTTATGCTGCTCAACACCAGAAGTCTAAACCTCAAGATGCATGCACTCGAGGCTCTCCTCAGTATGGATAATATGGATATCTGTGCAGTAACAGAAACCTGGTTCAAGGCTCCCGAGAGCACCCCAGCACTACCAGGCTATACCTCATACCATGCTTTTCGGCCGCAAAACTTGGACCGAACCACAAGAGGAGGGGAAGTATCCATATTCATCAAAGATACCCATACCTGCAGGCTAGAGGCAATGCACAAAGCATCTGAGACCATCCATGTGCAACTAGCAGTGGGCAAAACTGCCTTCCAGTTTGTAGCCTGCTACAGACCACCCTCCCAAACTCAGGAAACCCACTCAGCTTTCCTGAAGACACCGGAGAATATGAAGGTCTCTCCAAACACCATTATATTGGGTGACTTTAACTACCCAAACATAGACTGAAAGCACTACTCAAGCCCCAACACCCTAGCCCAACGGTTCCTAGAATTTATAAACTCAAATGCTATGGAACAACTGGTCACCACTCCCACAAGAGGGGAAAACATATTGGACCTGATCATCACCAACATGGGGACTCTATGTTCCATACCAGAGGTATACCCCTCATTGGTAAGATCTGACCATAAATTAATCACTATGGACATCCATATCCTGTCCCCACCCCCAGCAAAGGAAACCACGGTCAAACACTTCTCAAAAGCAAACTTCCCACTTCTCAAAACCGAGGTGGAATCCTTCAAAACCCCATGGCCAGTGGAAAATACGGCCCAAACCGCAGAATCCTTTACAGACGCATTCTATGGATACCTACAGGAATGCATGGATCGTGCTATCCCAAATAAAACCAAGACACACTCCCCCAAAGGCAGGAGACCTGTCTGGTGGACCCCAGTCATAAATAAGCTGTACAGCAGAAGGAGGAAGCTACTACATGATAGAGCACAATCCCTGAAAGGGAAGGCAACTCTGATCAGTACTAGCAAGAAACTACGATCCCTCATAAAATCATCTAAGGCTAGCTTCGAAAGAAAAATTGCACAAGACGCTAAAGATAATCACAAGGCTTTCTTTAGTTATGTCAGAAAGCTGGGTGGAAACTCCCAGATATGCTCTGAGTTAGTGCAAAATGACAAAAAATACACTGAACCCACAGACATTGCCAACATCCTAGCAGACAGGTTCAATGCAAACTCCCCCCCCCCCCAAATGAGCAAATGACTATCCCAACAAAGTGTAGCCTCCCTGACATCACAGATGCACAGGTGAGAGCTGCCCTCTCCAAAGCAAAAAACACAGCATCAATGGGACCGGACGGTGTCCCGGACTGCGTTTTACATGAGCTCCAAGAAGAACTGAACCCTCACTTAAAATCACTGTTCAGTCTCTGCCTTACAACAGGATATCTACCCAAAGAATGGTGTACTGCAACAGTGGTCCCACTCCATAAAGGTGGTGCCACAACGGACCCCGAAAACTATCGCCCTATAAGCCTAACTAGCCTGGTCTGCAAAGCTATGGAGCATATCATCATGGAACTCATAAACAAAGACATTGGGAACCTCCAAACACTGGATCCTACCCAATTCGGCTTTGTTAAGGGCAGATCTTGCCTCTTGAATCTGGTCAATTTCTTTGAAACAGTCACCAAAGCCATATACCAAGGGGAGGTAGTCCACACAGCCTACCTTGACCTTGCAAAAGCCTTCGGCACAATACCCCACTCGGGCATCATAAATAAGCTCACCAGCTTAAATATCAACCCCCTATGTCACAAGATGGGTTGCAAACTGGCTTAGGGATAGAACCCACATGGTCAGAATTGCAGGTGCCATGTCAGACTCTAAACCAGTTACAAGTGGCGTCCCACAAGGCTCAGTCCTGGGACCTCTCTTGTTCGGTATATATTTCTCTGAGGTACAGGCTAACACAGGAGCACTATGGCTGACAAAGTTTGCAGATGACTGCAAACTGGGGGCCATAATCGACTCGTTGGCTGACACAAGCATCCTCCAAAAAGGTCTCACAGAGACGGATAACTGGTGCCAGAGCCATGGCCTAAAGCTAAATGCCAAAAAGTGCATAGTCATCCCCTTTGGAAAAACAAAGTGCCCACAAATTACCACATAGGTGGTAATCCATTAAGTATGGAAGAAGTAATTAGGGATTTGGGGACCCAAGTAGATTGCAATCTCTCCTTTGACAATCCCATTGCCAAAGTGGTTAGAAAGACATTCTATATAGCCCACCTTATCATGAAGGGGTTCACATCTAGATCAAGAGAGGTCATTGTGCCCCTCTACTCATCACTCATCAGGCCCATAATTGAATACAATGCCCCATTTGGGATGTACCTTACCCGACACCTGCTACAACTAGAAAGACCCCAAAAGTACCTCACCAAGAGGATCAAGGGACTCAAACAGATGCCCTACGCAGTTAAGCTAAAGAAACTCCAGCTCTACTCAGTTGCTTACCGCCTACTCAGAGGCAATCTGTGCCTGATGTATAAAGCCATGTCCAACCCAGAATTAATGGACATGCTCAACCTCAAGAAATCCAAATCCATGAGAACTACACGCTCCAGTGACTTAAACCTCAGCACAGAAATAAATAGAACATGCTGGAGGGACAGATTCATATCCCAGAGGCTCCCCTCACTCTGGAACAAAATCCCAATCCATGTCAGACAGAGCCCCTCAGTGACCCTCTTCAAGAAGAATCTTGATGTTTGGATGGGAGATTGTAAATTTACCCCTGGTATCTCTTCTGTGTCACTGCTAGACAGAGGCACGGAAAACTAACCTTAAATGGGCTATCTTTTGTGACCTACTATACAGAGGCACAGTCAACTAATCTAAGAAGGGTGGCGAAAGCCAAACACACTCTGGCTAGGCTTGTAAATGCCCTAGGGCAGATAGCCTAGTATCAACCTATGAACCTATGACATTATTTAAGAAAAAAAAAATAATTTTCTTAAATAATGTTATTGTATAATGCCTCCTTGCTGCCCTTCTGCAGCTGTCTGGTATTCTGCGGCAGTTCTGATGTATTGCGCATGCCTACGCAGTACATCATAGCTCTGGGCAAAAGCAATGGAGAAAGCAAGATTTCCGTTGCTTTTTACAAACTGTCTCGCTATGTTAAAGAAGTTTAACATAGCGAGACAGCTTTAAAATATCAACGGGGAATCTCCGTTGCTTTTTTTAAAGCCATCTCGCTATGTTAAACTCGTTTAACATAGCGAGACAGTGTGAAACAACGGAGATCTTGCGTTCTCCTTTGCTGTAAAAAAAGAGTTATAGTAATGGAAAAGGTCCGGGCGACTGGACCTTTTTCCATTACTATAACTCTGATTTACAACGTGCACGCTGAACAATCAGCGTGCACGTTTTTGAATATTAATGGAGGGTCATTGTATATTACCCCTGTTGTTATACATACACAGAGACAAATTCTTAACTGGACATAGCCGGACAGGCAACCCCATTCCTTCAGAGCACAACACCTGCAACATGTTATTGTCCTCAACAATAAAAAAAGTAACTCTAGCTTTGTTTTAAATATGAAGACCTTAAGATGTTAGAAAAGAAACATAAAGCTACAGTAATATATAATTTTGCATTTATGCATTTGTACCTTAATTTAGACTAAACAGCAGTATTTTACATTGACTGATCCTTGGCAAAGAATTAAACAGACAAAAGTGAAATAAGGTACAACTTACTTCTTCTTAAGTACCTAAATGAAAAAAAAACACAATGAAAAATTGATTATTTCTTATTTTTTCAGCAAATTCACAGATCGTGAGAATTCATGTGATGTCCATTATATATAATATTTTTATCATAGGTTCATAGGTTCATAGGTTCATACTAGGCTATCTGCCCAAGGGCATTTATAAGCCTAGCCCATAGATATGTGGCTTTCGCCACCCCTTTAGTTTGAATAAAACTATGCCTTTTATTTTGCTGTGCCTCTGTCAAGCAGTGACACTGAAGTAATCCCTGGGGTATATCTGCGATCTCCCATCCATTGGTCAAGATTCCTCTTGAACAAGGCCAGCGAGGTGCTCTGCCTCACATGTACCGGGATTTTGTTCCACAGCATAGGGAGTCTCTGGGTGATGAATCTGTCCCTCCAGCACGCCTATTAATAACCGTGTCAAGGTTTAAGTCTCCGCCTTGTGGTTCTGAGGTATCTAGATTTTTTGAGGTGAAGCATATTCATCAAATCTGGGTTTGACATGGCCTTATATGTCAGGCACAGGTCACCTCTGAGCAAGTGGTATGAGACTGAATAGAGCTGGAGTTCTTTCAGTTGGGCAGCATAAGACATATTTTTGAGACTCTTTATCCTTTTGGTGAGGAACTTTTGGGGCCTTTCCAGCTGCTGCAGGTGTCGAGTCAGATACATTCCGAATGGGGCATTGTACTCAATCATAGGTCTAATGAGTGATGAGTACAGGGGGACGATGACCTCCCTTGATCTAGATGTGAATCCCTTCATGATCGGGTGGGCAATGTAGAAGGTTTTCCTGACTACTTTAGCAACATGAGTGTCAAACGAAAGGCTAGTGTCAACCTGGGTCCCCAGGTCCCTGATGACTTCTTCTGTGCTCAGTGGATTGCCACTTATATGGTAGCTAGGGGTAACCTTGTTTTTCCTGAAGGGTATGACTATGCATTTCTTGGCGTTTAACTTTAGGCCATGGCTCTGGCACCAGTTATCCGTTTCTGTGAGGTCCTTCTGAAGGATATCTGTGTCAGAAGTGTTTTCGACTATGGCGCCCAGTTTGCAGTCATCTGCAAACTTTGTCAGCCATAACCCTCCTGTGTTTGCTTGTACTTCAGAAAAGTAGATGCCGAACAAGAGTGGACCCAGGACTGAGCCCTGTGGGACACCACTTATGACAGGCTTTGAGTCTGACATGGCTCCAGCAACTCTGACCCTGTGGGTTCTGTCACTTAGCCAGTTTGCAACCCATCTTGTGATGTATGGGTTTACATTCAAGCTGATGAGTTTTTCGATGATACCTGAGTGGGGTATTGTGTCAAAGGCCTTTGCCAGGTCGAGGTAGGCTGTATGGACTGCCTTTCCCTCATCAATGGCCTTGGTGACTGTTTCAAAAAAGTCATCCAAGTTTAAAAGGCATGATCTGCCTTTGACAAAGCCAAACTGGGTTGGATCCAAAGTCAGCAAGTTCCCTATGTCTTTATTTATGAGTTCCATTATGATCCTCTCCATGGCTTTGCAGATAAGGCTTGTCAAGCTAATGTGACGGTAATTTCCAGGGTCGGTGGAGGCACCGCCCTTGTGAAGTGGGACCACAGTCGCCGTGCGCCACTCCTTGGGTACGTATCCTGAGGTGATGCTAAGATTAGACCAGAAAAATGATTACGGACTCTTGGCTGTAAAGGCGCTTCTAGGTACATTAGGGGTCACTTGCACCAAGGTAGATTTAATACTGGAGCTATTGGGTTTAGTATTGGAAAATAATATATTTTTGGGGGCAGATTGTGCATATAGGCAGGCACAGGGGATAGCGATGGGTACCCCCTGTGCCAACACCTATGCCAATCTTGTCCTCTCCCATTGGGAGAAAACACATGTGTTTTGTGATCATGTTTGGAAGGAACATTTGTTTATGTATCTACGTTTCGTAGATGATATTTTTGTTTTATGGAGGGGGGAAAATGAGGACTTGAATAACTTCATTGATTATCTTCACTCCACCACCACCTTCTTTAGATTTAGTGTGAAGACGTCTAAGGTAGCCATTGATTTTTTAGATGTTTGTCTGACACAGAATAAGGATGGTTTTTCATCAAATTTGTTTAGGAAAGAGTGTTGGAGAAACACTCTGTTATCATACGATAGCATGCATCCAAGGCACACCTTCCCCAATGTGGTACAAGGTCAACTAAGTAGAATATCTAGGATTATTAAAGATAGTGCCCAATATGAAGAGGAGGTCAACTACCTTGGTGATTGTTTTTCTCACAGGGGATATAATGAGAAGTTGGTGGGTGATATTATTAAGAAGACCAAACCACTTAGATATAACAAGTATAGACCATGGTTAGATTGTAGACACAATGTAAATGATAGACTGTCTGATAATACTCACAGATTTGATGGACATAAGGTGGCGCTTACCTATGGTAGCGATGTTAGAGGGGTCAGTGATATCATACGAAGTAACTGGAACATTATAGTTAGTGATGAAGGTTTAAGAGAAATGGTGGGGGCCTACCCAAAATTTATTTATAAAAGGAATAGGAATTTAAAAGACATGCTTTGTAAAGAGAGGAATATGTCCAATGATGTGAGACCAAAGGGAACAGGGGGGACCGTTCCTTGTGGATCCTGCAAGGCCTGTGGTTATATTAAAAAAGGGATAGAATTTAAACACCCTAATAGTGGTAAGGTATTTTTGTTTAAGGGAAAGGCAAGTTGTAGGACTACAGATGTTGTATATATAGCTGAGTGCTGCTCGTGTTCGAGTTTTTATGTTGGAAAAACTAACCAGATGTTAAAGGTTAGAATTCTTCAGCATATATCCAATATAAGAAATAAAGATGAACATAATGCCTTGTATAGGCACGTTAAGGATCACCCCACACATAGATTTACATTTAGGGTTGTTGTAAACCTAAAACTGACCAATAGGGGGGAGGATATTAAGTTGAACACAGAATTAGCTGAATCCAGGTGGATCCTTGAGTTAACAGCACATAGGGATCCAGGTTTAAACGATGTAGTCCCCCTTAAACCAACACTGTGTAAAAGGCGGGTGTTTTACTGAGCTGTGATTGGTTAATATGTTTTTTAAAAGGAATTTTTTATCTGTAATGTTTTTATCTGATGAAGGGCAACTGCCCGAAAGCGCTTATACTGAATTAATTGTTCTGTGGTATTAAATCGTATTTTATATCCTGAGCAGTATCCAGCATCGTTATTTTGTCTGTGATGCTAAGATTAAACAGCTGTCCTAACTGCGGGTTTAATTCCTCATTGAGTTTGTGGAGCACACAGCCGGGGACACCATCCGGTCCCATGGATGCTGTGTTTTTTGCCTTGGAGAGAGCAGTTCTCACCTGGGCGTTGGAGATGTTTGGGGGGCTACAATCCTCTGGTATAGATATCTCTCCTTTTGGGGGGGGGAGAAGTTTGCACTGAACCTGTCAGCCAGTATGTTGGCAATGTGTGTAGGTTCAGTAATCTTCACATCATTTTGGACTAATTCTGAGCATATCTGGGAGTTTCCTCCTAGGTTTCTAACATAGCTAAAGAAGGCCTTATGATTGTCTTTTGTGTCCTTGGCGATTTTTCTCTCAAAATTAGCCTTGGATGATTTTATGAGAACTCTTAGTTTTTTTACTTATAATGATCAAAGGTGTCTTACCTTTCAAGGATTTTGCTCTATCTTGTAGTAGCTTCCTCCTTTTGTTGTAGAGCTTGTTTATGGCTGGGGTCCACCAGACTGGACGCTTGTCTTTGGTACAAAAAGTCTTAGTTTTGTTTGGGATTGCCTGATCCATGCAGTCCTGTAGGTGCTGGTAGAAGGCATTTGTAAGTGATTCAGCAGTTTGAGTAATGTTTACCACTGGCTCAGGGGCCTTAAAGGAGACCACACTAGTTTTTAGAAGTGTGAAGTCAGCTTTTGAGAAGTTTTTCTCTGTGGTCTTTTTTATTTCAGGTGGGGGCGGGATGAGGACCTCCAGCGAGATTAGTTTATGATCTGATCTTACCAGTGAGGGGTATACTTCCGGTGTTGAACATTGTGATCCCATGTTTGTGATGATGAGATCAAGTATGTTTTCTCCTCTTGTGGGGATGGTGACTAGTTGTTCCATGGCATTTGAGTTTATGAACTCCAGGAACCTTTGGGCTAGAGAGTTTGGGCTTGAGTAGTGTTCCCAGTCTATATTAGGGTAGTTGAAGTCACCTAGTATGATGGTGTTTGGAGATACATTTATCCCTCCAGTGTTTTCAGGAAGGCCATGTGAGGTTCCTGAGTTTGAGAGGGTGGCCTGTAACATGCTACAAATTGCAGAGCAGTCTTGCCTATGGTTAATTGCACCTGGATGGTCTCCGATGCATCGTGCGTTGCCACCAACCTTGAGGTGTGGGTGTCCTTTATGAATATGGACACCCCCCTCCTTTTTTGGTGTTGTCCGGATTTTGGGGCCAGAACGCATGATATGAGGTGAAACCTGATAGTGCTGGGGTGCTCTCAGGAGCCTTGAACCAGGTTTCTGTCACAGCACAGACATCGATGTTCTCCATACTGAGAAGGGCCTCGAGTGCGTGCATCTTGAGATTGAGACTTCTGGCATTGAGCAGCATTACCCTTAGTTTTTGCTTTCTCTTTTAGTTTTTCTTTTGCATTTGAGAAGTACTAGCAATAAATTTATCTTTTGTAGTGGTCTTTTGTTGCTACTACTTACTTTTGCTATGTTGAGAATCTCATTTTGCAGAGTTCTTGACGTGGTAATAGACTGCGTAATGACCTTGCATCACCTTTAGTGTTGTTGATGAGCCACCCACAACCCAGTCACCAGTCTTGCAAAAATGACAGTGTCTGTTTGCAAGTGGCAGGTCGCAGTCAGTGCCATGGCTAAATTATGAAGCTGTTAATGTACTGACCCTTAGATCTGTGTAACACCTATCATTTTGTTTGCTTCTATTAGCTTGCTAGGCACACTAAGAACTTGCTTGTTTTTAGGAATATTCCAAAAGGTTAGAGGAAAAAATATACTTGTGACATGACAGAGAGACATCAGTACAGCATCAAGGCAAAAAGTATGAATTACACTAACTACTCAGGATCTTGAGAGTTATGAATGCTGGGATGACAAGAAGTTTATATTAGCTTCTGCAGTTGCACAGTAAAGTATTAGCAATCATTTGACAACTACATTATTATTATTATGCCATTGGTTGGTAGTAATACAAAAATAAACACAGAACGTAATTCCCTCAGAAGACTTTTATGACCTAGTACTAATGAGAAGTGGTATTATGTATATGTTAGTCACTGTACTGCAGTAGTGGAAACAGAATAGGACAGCTGTATCAAGGCCTAGAACTGAGATGGCTGTGCAAAGGGTACTGAAGTGTAAAAAAGATAAAAAAACAGTCATCTTTTTTGTATTCCACTTCAAATGGTTGAATGAAGTGATGCAGATACACCATCTTCACAGTCACTTTTAGAACAACTGAGAGTTTGTTGTCTTATTCTCTTAGTTAAGATGAACATGAAGATGGTATGAAATCTGAAATTCAGAAGAGTATATCTAAGGTGTAATATTATAGATCTGGCCATGAAGAAAACTTGAGTCTTAACTTCATTTTGAAGACAGATGCCTTACCATTATATGCAGGACAAAAGTGGTTCAGGAGTCAGCTGTGAAAGAGGATATAGTCATGTGAAGCATCGCAGGATTAAAGTATCATTTTTGGATAGGACACTATTATGTACATTATTTTACTATATGTAAGCTTAAGAAACAGATCATGAAAAATGAAGTTGACTGGTAATACAAGAAATCCCAAGTAGATTGCCAATTGCCTTGCAAGCAGACTGCAAATACTTTTTGATATCCACTAAAGGATGCAAGGCAGAAACAATGGTATATACAAGCCTATTCCTACTTAGATGATATTTACTAATGCTAGCTAGCTGTGTAGTTATGAGGTTGTGCTTCATTTTGTAAGGATTACCATCTAATTTAACATGTCACTAAAATGTATTTTAATACATGGCACAATTACATTCTGTGGCTAAGACAAAAATGATGTTGTTATAGTGATGTTCATATGAAAGAATCTTGCCATTATAATCTCCCACTGTTTCACAGAACACAGCCACCTCAGAACACTATGGGAACAGCTTCAAAATCTGTAACATACCTCTCACACTGTCACACAATTGTCAGCCACAGGCAAAGTGCCCCACTAATCAGGCAACAGCTTTAAAAGCTGTTAGACTCTTTGCACTGCCACAGTGTTTTAACTGGTAGTGGAACTGGTAGTGTATAAGGAGAACTAAAACTTTTTTTTACAAATAATTATGGGTCTGCAGTCATAACTAGTTAGTATGCATGCTCAAAATGGATTCAGGAAATTCATTTTTTAAACTTTGTTGTGGATGTGAATTTCTTACCTCTGTTTTTCAAGCACATAGCTTAACTTGGCTATGATCAGAGACCTGACGGTAATCTATTTTTTGGCAACTTGTATGTGCTCATCTCGATGTTAAGTTCACCAATGATTTACATGGTGTTTGTAACTTCTGTATCACTGTGGTGGAATATATTAATTTGATGAGATGAGAAGGTAGCATTCTCCGGAGTTGTGGCTTACTAAGGTCAAATTCAGGTGGGTTGAAGCTGATTATGGTTTTGAATGATTGTCTGAATGAATATGACTTCTGTTTTACATTTTGGTAAATAACCATAGTTAAAGGCTGCATATTCCTGTTACAGTGATGAATCCTTTATAAGCCAGGAGACATACATGGTGTCGGAAATTTTGCAAAAGATTTAACTAAAGAAAAAGAAAGAAACAAAGAAAACATAAAGTGGCCACTATGTTCTCGGTATGGCACTGAAGGGGTAGCTAGTAGCCACAATGAGAAGAGATAAAGAAAAGCTGTGGTAATGGACCACGTCGTGGTATAGTTTTATGAAGCTTCTGCTAGAGGAAATACTAATGTGCCACCAAGGGCCACATTCACTATACAACCACCAGAATTATTCAGTTTTCAAAACCACAAGACTGAGAAAAGTGGATAAAAAGATATGAAATATTTTATCTTGGAAGAAATCTGCGTACCCCCTTTAAAGTGAATTATATGAATACCTTCATTTACTGGGTGGGAAAATTAGTTTAACTGAAGGTGAAAGACAGAAGTATAAGGTGAAAGACACATCTGAAAGGTTTTTTTATTCTGAAAAAGAATAGACTCTCTGACAGGCCATGATTCATCGAGAAAGTGTAAGTACCCAAAGAAGCAGTTGATTATTTTATCACTTCTCATATGCTAAATGGCTGAAAACTAGAAGTATAGTCCACTCCACAATAAGCTGATCTGTAATATCTTAGTGACCAGATTAAGGAACACTGGGTTGTCAGAAAGAATGCAGCTAGACAAACATTTGACCTTGAAAACAGTAATTATCATGATAATGCAATTTCAGGGAGTTAAAAGAAAGCAAAAGACTTAAAAGGCTCTAAATGCTGTAGGGATTAATGTCATTTCTTCTAAAGCCAAAACACAGAAGTCCATGAATTAGAATGCGAGCACAGAGTGCATATAGGCTGCAACTATTACACAGAAGTGGTCTTCACAGCAGTCTTACTATATGCCCATAGCTGGCCTAAGGCATAGGCTAACTAGGTGACCACCTAGGGCGCCGGTCTAGCAGGGGCACTTTTCCAGTATTTATTTGGTGTAGGTAGACCAGGATGGGGGCACCGGGTGGAGTGGTGGAGGGCGCCGTGGAGTCCTTTTGCCTAGGGCACCAGTTGACCTAAGGCCACTCCTGTATATGCCTGGAAAGTCAGGTCATCCAAAATGGCAGTGCCCTGCCAAAATAGTCATCTGCCAGTTGGATAGAAAGAAAAATCATTGCAGGAAAGTCTGCAAGTTAGCCATGGGAATGAATGCTGTGAAACATACAGTGAGGGCCTATTTCTATACACAGTGGACGCTGGAAAAGATATCCTACCTTTGGAAAAGACTCAAGGAGATACTGGGTGAACCAACACATCTAAAATGCCAGTTGGGAGGGTTACAGTTGTTCCATCTCCTCACCAGTGCCATAGACAGCACTCACCAGTGCCATACATAGCACTTATCAGTGTTAGACACAGCATGCACCAGTGTCATACACAGCATGCACCAATGTCATACACAGCACTCACCAGTGGTATACACGGCATGCACCAGTGTCATACACAGCACGCACTAATATCATACACAGCACTCACCAGTGCCATACACAGCATGCACCAGTGTCATACACAGCAGTCAACAGTGCCATACACAGCACGCACCAGTGCTATAGACAGCATGCACCAGTGACATACACAGCACGCACCAGTGTCATACACAGCATGCAGCAATGTCATACACAGCACTCACCAGTGCTGCACACAGCATGCACCAGTGTTATACACAGCATGCACCAGTATCATACACAGCACTCACCAGTGCCATATACAGCATTCACCAGTGTCATACAGAGCACTCACCAGTGCCATCACAGCACTCACCAGTGTCATATATAACACTCACCAGTGCCATACAAAGCACTCACCAGTGCCATGCAAAGCACTAACCGGAATCATACACAACACTCACCAGTGCCATACACAGCACTCACCAGTGTCATATACAGCACTCACCAGTGTCATACAAAGCACTCACCAGTGCCATGCAAAGCACTCACCAGTGCCATACACAGCATGCACCAGTGCCATACACAACATGCATCAGTGTCATACACAGCACTCACCAGTGTCATACACAGTATGCACCAGTGTCATACACAGCATGCACCAGTGTCATACACAGCATGCACCAGTATCATACAGAGTACTCACCAGTGCCATACACAGCACTCACCAGTGTCATACACAGCATTCATCAGTGCCATACACAACACTCACCAGTGTCATATACAGCACTCACCAGTGCCATACAAAGCACTCACCAGTGCCATGCAAAGCACTCACCAGTGTCATACACAGCACTCACCAATGCCATACACAGCATACTAGTGTCATACACATCACTCACCAGTGCCATACACAGCAATCACCAGTGTTATGCATAGCACTCACCAGTGCCATACACAGCACTTACCAGTGTTACAAGGACCAATTGTGGCAGAGCAGGGGTCAGATCTAAGACACCTGCTTTATAAAGTTATTGTAGCTTTTTGAAGAATGTTAATGGGAAAGCATTTTGTCAAGGGGAAAAGGTAAACATGTTTACAAAACAATATAAATATTGCCCAGAGTTCCTGTAATTTCATGGCTCATGTGTATGAAAACAAGAGCCAAAAATAACATCTTACTTTTTGCTCTAAGAGAGATGTGTAATATGGAAATCTCATGGCATGCAAAATTAGTACTGTAAGGAGGCACAGGTTACAAGGCGGGTTGAAACTAGTGCTGTTTTCTTAGTAACTTCTTATGCAGATATGCTTTCTGTTGCATTTTGTTGTAGATAAACCCAGCTATAATCCTTTATAAGCTAGAAAGTGTGACAGTTACCTAGATATGTTAAGTATTTAAAATGGATTATGCAGCTGTGAAAGCCCTTTATGTAGATAATATAAGATATGGTCTGATGTAATACTCTTTTGGATGGAAAGCCAAACAGAAGCAAGTTGTTAGTCTATTTTGCTAGTACCATTTGGAAAATAATTGGAGAGCTATGTTCAGATAATGGGTGTGAACAAAGTTTGTCAAGCTTGTTGATAAGAAAGTTGTGGCTAACCACAGCAATGCCTTGGTGAATTCAAATGAGGTCAACAGTATTCTTAATCAGAAACGATGGATACTGCACCAGAAAGTGTTGCACATACTGTAGTTGTATTCTGAGCTCTACTGAATCTATATAAATGTCCAGCTACGTTTTCTGTAGTGTGTTTTTATTAACTACAGACAAGATATAGATAGTATGTAAATTATACAGATTGCCTCTTTCATTTTCCTGTAAATACTGGGTTTCACGAGAGCACCTCTGTATGTAACTTCGGAGCATTTCAACGCAGACTCACTTAAATTATTCAGAAATATCAGAAATGTACATAATAAAGACATAACTTGAAAAGTGGGTAGGTGTGAATTTCTGCTCTGTAAATAGACAAACATGAAGTAGTGATAAATATGTAGCCAAAAGAGCATATGGATAAGATTAAAGAATAGCAGCTCGCAAGGAGTATACCCCACACAGTCCAAAGATAAAAGCAATCAGGAAACACAGGTACTGGAGCGAAGCAAAGCTATTAAAATCCAAACATATCCAATCACAGTAGATCGATTCAGTCCAGCATTCACTATTTTATTCAAAAGTCAAAAAAGTTTTGGTAAGCGCTTTCACCCAACAGGGCTTCATCGGACCATAAATCCTCACTTACAACTGCTCATTTATATACACAGAAAGGCACCAAACAAGATATATAAAATTAAAGTGAAAACACCCCCCAGTATAAAAAAGCATACAAATACAATATACAGGCAGAATACACATAAAACATGCATATGAATACATATAATTCACTCTCTATAAACATGTACAAAATATAAATACTAGAACATATGCATGAATAAAAAATAATGATAAAGAATGTGTATATGTATATATACAGTTAAAACAACTATATACAAGTAATTGTGCCTAAAACTACTACCTAAGGCCTCTTGACTTTATAAAGGGCTTAAGGGTTACCTTGTCATTGAGGCCTGGATACTTGTCTGCCCTAAATCTAATAATCCATCTAGCTTCCTGCATTTCAGTTTGATTCCTAATGTCACCACCTCTAGAGCTAGTAGATAATGCCTCAATAACCCTAAAGATAAACACGTGTGTCATCTCTTCCTAAAACATGTTTAGAGAGCGCATTGACAGTGGATTTTATCTTGATCTGGTATAAATGCTCACGTATCCTGTCCTTGAGTTTTCTATCTGTTTTGCCAACATAAAATACTTCACATGCCGTACAGCTAGCAAGATAGACCACATGTTCAGATAAACAATTTGCAGAGACATTAAAATCATATCTAATACCATTCAAAGGGTGTATAAAGCTACATCTAGAATCTATAAAATGACAAACATTACACTGGCTGCAGGGAAACGTACCTAACACATCACGATTCTCATCCCTCTCCTCACATCTGGGATAACACAATAATTTCTTCAAGTTTGATCTATTCTTATAAACAAACCGTGGAGTGTCTCCTGCAACCTCTCTAATATTAGGGTCCACTGTCAAAACCTCCCAATGTGACCTAATCACATCCTTAACACTTCCAATGTCCTTAGTATAAAAGAGGGGTATCCTAACACTATTAAACTCTGCATGATCCTTGAGACATACTGGTGCTCCTTGATTGGTAGCAATTTCCACTAAGTCTGAAAAATAAGGGGTGGCCACACCTCCTCTCAAGGTGGATAGCCCACTGATCCCCTTCTCAATCTCCTAATTTTTATATGCCCTTGCCTTAAACCTCTCACACAGATCATGCAATTCAGTATCAAAACCCACTTGGGAGGGATTATAACGAGATGTCCTCATGACTTGACCTCTAACCACAATCCGAAATACATATCCTGGATGCATGCTGTGCCTATGTAAAGGGCATTGCAATGATATGACTTCCTAAACACTCAAGTGTTCAACAATCCATTAGCCAAACTCTTTATATAAACATCCAAAAAGGAAATCCATGTATCTGAAAATTCATAAGTAAACTTCAAAACTCGAGAAAGACAATTCACTTTGTCAAAGAATGTGGCCAGTTCATCTGTGGTTCCTGTCCAGATGAAAAAAAAGGTCATCTACAAAATGTCTGTAGAAAGGGACCTCTAGATGGTAGTCGTCTAATTTAAATAAACACTCTACCTCCCAAACGGCCATATACAGGTTGGTGTAGCTATTGGCACACAAAGTGCCCATAGCTATGCCATCCCTTTGTAAATAACACTGAGAATCAAAACAAAAAATATTGTTCTCCAACACAACTTCCAAAAACAGAACTAAGAGATCCATAACAGGACCACTCAACTTGGTGTAACATCTAAGATAGTCATGGACCCTCTGAACCCCTTCCCCATTGGGAATCACTGCAAAAAGGTACTGGACATCCATAGTAACCATAAAATAGTTGGAATCTACAGCTACTTCCTTCATATACATGTACAAATCCAGCAGAAACTGCTTTGTGTCCCTTAATACATACTTGTTGGCATCCACAACTGGGCGTAAAAACCTTTCAACATAGATGGAGTAGGGTTCAGTTGACCACCCTCTACCTGATACAATAGGCCTCATCGGAGGCCTAGTGCCATCCTTATGTATCTTGGGAAGGCCCTGTATCATGCGTATGAGAGGGTCGCTGACTGACAAATATTCAAATAATTCTTCAGTAATGATGTGACTCTTATATAAATCTTCAAGCATCATAGATATCCTTTATACATGCAACCTCACCGTCTCATGCTCTATAGCACAATATAACCTCTCATCTCTCAACATTTGCTTAATGTACCATTATAAAACTCATAATCCATCACTACCACACTGCCCTCCTTGTCAGCTGGTCTAATTGTTAAGGTGGAATCATTTCTCAGGGCTGTCAGAGCTCTCCTCTGTTTAAAGGTCAAATTCCCTCTCCTGTTATTTTGATTACCCTCATCCTTCATCTTATACAAATCATTCTCTACTAATTTGCTGAAAGCTGCTACTAGAGGTGGTGCACAAGGAACATATAAGCTAGGTTTCTTAAACCGTTTATCATTGGACTCAAATGGTCTATCCTTAAACTCTAACTTAAGACACAAATTTCTAATAAACAACTGGTAATCAACCAAAGTATCAGTAAAGTCACTACTACAGGTTGGAATAAAAGTTAACCCTTTGGATAGGACAGCAAGTTCATCCTGTTTCAAAGAACATGATGAAATATTACGCACTAATATGTTCCTGTCTTCTCCCACATTTTTTAAACTGTGGTTGGTCTGGGACTTGGCAGATAACTTTCTCTTCTGCCTGCCTCTGCTCATCTATCTTGTCCTCCCCCCTCCCCTGTATACAGCATTGATGGGGAAAAGGCATTGAGCACTATTAACACCCTCACAGTGCTCCCCAACCTGTGAATCAACTTGATTAACATGATTAACCACCTTCCTTCGAACAATTGGTTCATAAGATCTGTCTACAATTCCTACAACAACAGTCTCAACAGTCTTATTATTCATCAGACCTGAGGATCCTGCTGATTCCACTAAAACAATATTATCAGCAGTTGATTCACTTGTAGTTATCTGTGTAACATCAACCATTACATTACTACTAAGATCATTATTCACAACACTATTACCAGCATCAACATGTAAGTTCCCCTTATCAGGAACACTAGCATTCTGTATACCATCAGGTTTTAATGACCGGTTAATAGTATTGTGACTCACAACGTCCGTTCTAGGCCATGCAAGGACTTGGCCTAACCTAAAGTCTTTAATGTCCCTTTGAAGTTTATGGTGTTTTTGTTCCAATAAATGCTTCTCATACAACAACACATTATCAGTCAAAGACTCAAGCACTTTGTCCACTACGTCTCTCGGATATCGGTCATTTAATGACTTCTGCTGATTTTTAACAGAAACGTGCAAACTATCCTATTCAGGCATTAAAAATTAATAGAGGAGAGCCATATATTTAAGGCTTACCTCAGTATTTAACTGCTGCCATCTGTACAACAGTTCCGGATATAAAGTCCCTTTTGTCGGCATCTTTAGGACCCAAAGCCCTCTTGGTACGATCCTCCACTGCAAACAAAACTCAAAATGCTGCCGTTGAGTTTGAAGTCTTTTCAACTTCAAAAAATCCACTTCCAGTTTCTCAATGGCTAAGCACAGTTCCGCACGATCAAAAGCCTCTGCAGACCCATCCATGACCTCATCGCTAACCGCCTCATTGAGTAGCAACGGATTTACAGTCTCAGACACACAGTTCAAAAAAGGATCTACATGAAGTGAACAATCATTACCAGTTGTCAGCACATAAGGCAGTTCAATGGAACCTCTATCCCTTCCAGCCATGCCTCCTTGAGAGTAGCAGCAGCAATGCAGAATAAAACTAAAGAATTGCAGCTCCCAAGGAGTAAACGCTGTGTACACCCCACACAGTCCGAAGATAAAAGCAATCAGGAAACACAGGTACCAGAGCGAAGCAAAGCTATTAAAATCCAAACACATCCAATCACAGTAGAGCTATTCAGTCCAGCATTAACTATTTTATTTAAAAGTCAAAAAAGTTTTGGTATGCGCTTTCACCCAACAGGGCTTCATCAGACCATAAATCCTCACTTACAACTGCTCATTTAAATACACAGAAAGGCGCCAAACAAGATCTATAAAATTAAAGTGAAAACACCCCCTCCCAGTATAACAAAACATACAAATACAATATACAGGCAGAATACACATAAAACATGCATATGGATACATATAATTCACTATCTATAAGCATGTACAAAATATAAATACTAGAACATATGCATGAATAAAAAATAATGATAAAGAATGTGTATATGTATATATACAGTTAAAACAACTATATACAAGTAATCGTGCCTAAAACTACTACCTAAGGCCTCTTGACTTAAGAGGTACCTTGTCATTGAGGCCTGGATACTGGTCTGCCCTAAATCTAATAATCCATCTAGCTTCCTGCATTTCAGTTCGATTCCTAATGTCACCACCTCTAGAGCTAGTAGACAATACCTCAATAACCCTAAAGATAAACACGTGGGTTGTCTCTTCCTAAAACGTATTTAGAGAGTGCTTTAACAGTGAATTTTATCTTGATCTGGTATAAATGCTCACGTATCCTGTCCCTGAGTTTCCTATCTGTCTTGCCAACATAGTTTTCTTAATTGTGGGTATTTACTGAAGGGCAGCTAAACATAGTGCAGGAAAGAGAGAGATTGCAATCAAAATTGCCATACTGTAACTTCAAGGCTTACCTACTTAAGATGTGTTATCTCAGCTGGAACTTTTCAGAATCCAGCATATTTTTTATTTTGTCACGTAGTACTTTGTAAACATTGCTACACGCTGACTTGAAAACTGGAGCTAGTTTTGATGAAGATTGCTGCTGCTGTGTGCTCTTCTTAGTTAAGAAAGTAGAATAATTATTTTACACAGTGTGATACAACAGCCAAGAAACAATTAATATTGATTGCCTTTATGTAAATAGTATTATAAATGTGCTTTGCAAAATGCTATATTGTGGAGATCTAGGAAAATGTTTACATACATGGTCAAACAGAGATAATAATGTTGCTTTCAGTATTGCAAATGTTTAAATACTTATTGGGCAGGATTCACGAAGCCTCCATGTAAGAGATACATGGCTTACACGGAGGCTGCAGTTAAACGGTGTGACGTCAGCATGTCATGCATATGCATGAGGGCATGCTGAATCACACCGAAGGCTAACACGGTCTGTGAAAGACAGTAGGGGGCATGTCTGTAGGCCGAGCCCTGCAAGCAGACACGCCCCCAGAAGAGTAAATTGCCCAACGTAAACACCCACGACAGAGGCCATGGAAATGTGAATAAACACAACACAACACATGCCCCCACAGACTATGAACATAAAATATATAAATGAACATGTTATATATTTTTTTTAAATCGTAAAGATGTTTGCCCGTGAGTGCGCTCGTTTGTGCGGGCATGCCCGTAGCTTAGCCACAGTTAGCAGTCAGTGGAAAAGGATATAAGAACTAAATAAGCCAAAATGCAATAGCATAGC
>NC_056725.1:1934796985-1934820218 GCF_019279795.1 Protopterus annectens | reverse complement strand
TGACTTGAAAGAGATCATGCAAGTGTTTGACTCCAGGAATAATTGTGGAGAAGAATTGTTATGGCTAGGCTTGTATAGGCCCTAGGGCTGATAGCCTAGTACCAACCTATGAACCTATGTATGAAAATACCAGCATGCACTTTGTAGCTTCCACAACACAGTTAGAAAGTCCCACATTCCAAACACGTCTACAGATCTACTGATCCAAGAGCATGATAGCTGTGTATTAAGCTACTGTGGCTAGAGACGTGACATCCATACTGGATGACATCACAGGTTACATGGAGTGGGGAGGTAAGAGAGCCGTCTAGGTGATGACAAGGGTAGAGGCCAGTGGGAAGCATGATGCCTCATTGGGAAGCAGTAATACACGTTCCCATGGCAGGATGCAAACACACAACTGCACCTACACACTCAGGTATTCACACACATGTATTCAGAGACACAGTAACACACCCACACACTCATGGATTCACCGACACAGTAACACACACACACACACACACACACACACAGTTGCTAGTGTTGAGGTGAGGACCCCTGCCTATGTGCAAATCATCATTACAGTACTGTGCACTTACATGACACACCACAGAGATTACACATGTACAAGTAGTCAGTATGGCTAAAGATCGGGGACATCAACAGGGATAGTAGATTGCATCACCTGGATAGGGGGAGGGGTCTTATCAGTTCACTATGGTGACATACATCCTCACTCCAGGCACCAGGCAGCCATTTACACACACACACACACACACACACACACACACACACACACACACACACACACTGTGGCATTCATTATTGAATACACCTATGTCACGCACATACAGATATTTCACATGTGTGAGATACACACCCCTGCCTATGTCCTGCTTTCTACATTGCAGTCTGTACAGATGTCTACAACAGTGTACAGGAGAGTGAGTAACAATTGAGATGTATTCCCCACCATACGTGACATGTATGGACACACACACAACCACACATGCCAGTACTGTGAATCAAACACCTGCCTATCTCATGAAATGTATGACAGATCTACAGCAGTATTGCATGCGTTACAAAGTGTACTCTCACTTCCTTTGGCAACTGTGCTGATATATGCACATGGGAGGTCTTAATTGTTACAGGTGTCAAGTGATTTACCTTCGGTGTCACCCTGACCGCTGTCTAAGTTGTGTGTGTTCCCTTCAGTTAACAAAACCATAGCTTAGCGGTTACACAGGTTATTGTATGACCACTTGTGACACACCTGTGAGCTGTCCTCAGCAAACATCCATCTACAATGATGCCCCACCACTTAGTTATGTCCACACATCTGTCCATACCTGAAGTACATCTTTCCGTACTTTCAGCATATCACCATATACAGTTGGCAGTGTTGAGGCTGCATTGCAACTGCATGATGTAATAAGACACACGTCACTTGCATACATCAGCAACTGCACACACATGGTATCTGAACGCACACCATTACATATACATGTGTGTAGGTCCTACATTCCTGTCATTTGGTCATGTTTGTAGACATTGCAATTGGTGGACATGTGTAATGACATACATGACACGGACTGTTGTATGATATGATAGGTGTAATGGGTGACCAGTACAGAGGGAATGTTACCTCTGTCATCATTGATATCACACTTTATGTACTGTTAGCATTCAGCAGCCATGGAAACTATCTTCCATGTGCATATGTGTAATGGCTGTAGCCACCTGTCTGCACAAAGGACAACAACAACTATGCTATTTGCATATATGTTGTATGTGTGTGGCATGTACATATCCAGGGCAGGTACATGTATGTCATATCCAAACATGAGGATGTTTACTGGTGTACAGCAACAGTCATCTGTTAATGCTGTAAATAACTGAGGGACCCTGGTATGTGTACAGCTGACCTGGTTACAAACAGCGGTATCATTGCATTGCATAACACATGATGCAACTGTGTCAGTACATGGGTACTCTGCACAGTTGATGTAGAGCTAGGTACAGACCACTGGTTAAGGGTCACATGGTGTTGTACTATTATATGTCCTACCACATGTATGGATGTGTGTTGGTGGTCCGAGGGCATGGTGGTGTCTGAGGGTTACATTCTAGAATGCAGCTTTTGACACTGTGACCTGCACCTGACTCATCTGTGATGCCTTTTGTGGGAGTACTGGTCAGTACATGTGAGTGGCCTTTATGTATGTGGGGACACCACCACCTGGAGCAGTCCGTACCTGTGTTATGGCCCACATGTCTGGTTCTGAGGTATATGGTGGTAGTGCTATTGTGCACTACAGAGCCTTCAGCCAAGTGTTCCTCACTGCACAGATGTCAGTATTCCCCATTTTTGGATCTACAGTGAGCAGCTGTGATTACGAATGCTACATATCTAGCACTGGTTAGCATAAGCATACAATGCAGTTGTCCTCTAGGTGTCAGGGTGTTATCCTGTGTTTAGGACATTTGCCATGGAATGGCACTATATGGGCGAATGCGACCTAGGTATTATCCCCACTCCCTTGAATCATGGATGCATGTGATATGTGACAAGGGCCTGTCTACTTTCAGTCATGTCATCCCAGAATGACAAACACTGGGCAACCTCGTAATTACAGCAAGACAATGGCTCATTGTATTTTGAAAAGCAGTTGCCACTCTTAGCAAGACATCACTATGAGTGGTAGTATTGTGCTTGGTGTAGAATGGTACATCTAAGGTGATGGACAGCAGCAGACGTTGTGTAGAAGATCGGTGTCAGATATATGTAGTGCAGCATTCCTGCTAACAAAGACAGCTACTAACACCGGAGTCCATTACAATGTGTTCTTTACATCTAACTGTAATAGCATGGCCACTGTAGCCTTCCGTGTTTAGAATCAGAGTGCATCCCAAACAGCCCTGTGCTACTAAGTGTATGAGCATGCCCAGTATAACCTTGTGTAGATGGACACATAGTGCATTCCAAACAGCCCTGTGCTACTGTGTGAGCATGCCCAGTGACACCTTGTGTCGGTTATGTGCCTCTATGTGTATGGGCATGGCCATTGTAACCCTGTATAGTGATAGTAGCCATCGATTCCACAGATGGGCATACTCCAGTTCAGGATGGATTCCTACTTTAAACACACATGTTCACAGGTATGTACATCTTAACTACCAGCATCCCTGTTGATGTCCGCATTCCTAGAAGGTCATAACGACAGCCTTGAAATGTGTAGTCTCTGTGGCGCGACTCATAGCTATGTAGTATTGTAATAGTGATCTGTAGATAGGCAGGTGTTCTGATCCCACCACTGGCATGTGTGTGTGTGTGTGTGTGTGTGTGTGTGTGTGTGTGTGTGTGTCCATCTGCCTGAGGACATAATAATGCTTTTAGACTGCTCAGACTCCATACAATTCCTATACCCAACTTTGGCAAACCTGTTGATGTCACCCACCTAGAAATGCACCTCTGGGAGTGCTGTGACCCAGTAATCTCGGTAGTGTGTTCTATAACTGCGTAATGCTTTAGTGTGATACAGTAGTTAGGTCAGTGTTCTAATCCCAGACTTGCCAACTGTGTGTGTGTGTGTGTGTGTGTGTGTGTGTGTGTGTGTGTGTGTGTGTGTGTGTGTGTGTGTGTGTGTGTGTGTCCGTCTGCCTGAGGACATAATAATGCTTTTAGACTGCTCAGACTCCATACAATTCCTATACCCAACTTTGGCAAGCCTGATGATGTCACCCACCTAGAAATACACCTCTGGGAGTGCTGTGACCAAGTAATCTCGGTAGCACATTCTGTAACTGCGTAATGCTGTAGTGTGATAAAGTAGTTAGGTCAGTGTTCTAATCCCAGACTTGCCCACTGTGTGTGTGTCTCCATCTGCCTGCGAGCAGAATAATGCTTTTAGACTGCTCACACTCCATACAATTCATATACCCAACTTTGGCAAGGCTGATGATGTCACCCACCTAGAAATACACCTCTGGGAGTGCTGTGACCCAGTAATCTCAGTAGTGCATTCTGTAAATGTGTAATGCTGTAGTGTGATAAAGTAGTTAGGTTGGTGTTCTAATCCCAGACTTGCCAACTGTGTGTGTGTCTCCATCTGCCTGAGGACAGAATAATGCTTTGAGACTGTTCACACTCCATACAATTCCTATACCTAACTTTGGCAAGGCTGATGATGTCACCCACCTAGAAATACACCTCTGGGAGTGCTGTGACCCAGTAATCTCAGTAGAGTGTTCTGTAACTGCGTGATGCTGTAGTGTGATAAAGTAGTTAGGTCGGTGTTCTAATCCCAGACTTGCCAACTGTGTGTGTGTGTGTGTGTGTGTGTGTGTGTGTGTGTGTGTGTGTGTGTGTCTCCATCTGCCTGAGGCCAGAATAATGCTTTTAGACTGTTCACACTCCATACAATTCCTATACCCAACTTTGGCAAGGCTGATGATGTCACCCACCTAGAAATACACCTCTGGGAGTGCTGTGACCCAGTAATCTCAGTAGTGTTCTGTAACTGCGTGATGCTGTAGTGTGATAAAGTAGTTAGGTCGGTGTTCTAATCCCAGACTTGCCAACTGTGTGTGTGTGTGTGTGTGTGTGTGTGTGTGTGTGTGTGTGTGTGTCTCCATCTGCCTGAGGCCAGAATAATGCTTTTAGACTGCTCACACTCCATACAATTCCTATATCCAACTTTGGCAAGGCTGATGATGTCACCCACCTAGAAATACACCTCTGGGAGTGCTGTGACCCAGTAATCTCAGTAGTGTTCTGTAACTGCGTGATTCTGTAGTGTGATAAAGTAGTTAGGTCGGTGTTCTAATCCCAGACTTGCCAACTGTGTGTGTGTGTGTGTGTGTGTGTGTGTGTGTGTGTGTGTGTGTGTCTCCATCTGCCTGAGGCCAGAATAATGCTTTTCGACTGCTCACACTCCATACAATTCCTATACCCAACTTTGGCAAACCTGTTGATGTCACCCACCTAGAAATACACCTCTGGGAGTGCTGTGACCCAGTAATCTCGGTAGTGTGTTCTATAACTGCGTAATGCTTTAGTGTGATACAGTAGTTAGGTCAGTGTTCTAATCCCAGACTTGCCAACTGTGTGTGTGTGTGTGTGTGTGTGTGTGTGTGTGTGTGTGTGTGTGTGTGTGTGTGTGTGTGTGTGTGTGTGTGTGTGTGTCTCCATCTGCCTGAGGACGGAATAATGCTTTTAGACTGCTCACACTCCATACAATTCCTATACCTAACTTTGGCAAGGCTGATGATGTCACCCACCTAGAAATACACCTCTGGGAGTGCTGTGACTCAGTAATCTTGGTAGTGCGTTCTGTAACTGAGTAATGCTGTAGTGTGATAAAGTAGTTAGATCAGTGTTCTAATCCCAGACTTGCCAACTGTGTGTATGTGTGTGTGTGTGTCTCCATCTGCCTGAGGACAGAATAATTCTTTTAGACTACTCACACTCCATACAATTCCTATACCCAACTTTGGCAAGGCTGATGATGTCACCCACCTAGAAATACACCTCTGGGAGCGGTGTGCCCCAGTAATCTCGGTAGCACGTTCTGTAACTGCATAATGCTGTAGTGTGATACAGTAGTTAGGTTGGAGTTCTAATCACAGACTTGCCAACTGTGTGTGTGTGTGTGTGTGTGTGTGTGTGTGTGTGTGTGTGTGTGTGTGTGTGTGTGTGTGTGTGTTTGTGTGCTTCTGTCTGCCTGAGGACAGAATAATGGTTTTAGACTGCTCACACTCCATACAATTCCTATACCCACCTTTGGCAAGGGTGATGATGTCACCCACCTAGAAATACACCTCTGGGAATGCTGTGACCCAGTAATCTCGGTAGCGCGTTCTGTAACTGTGTAATGCTGTAGTGTGATAAAGTAGTTAGATCAGTGTTCTCATCCCAGACTTGCCAACTATGTGTGTGCGCTTGTGGGTGTGTCTCCATCTGCCTGAGGACAGAATAATGCTTTTAGACTGCTCACACTCCATACAATTCCTATACCCACTTTTGGCAAGGCTGATGATGTCACCCACCTAGAAATACACCTCTGGGTGTATTGTGATCCAGTAATCTCAGTAGCGCATTCTGTAACTGCGTAATGCTGTAGTGTGATAAAGTAGTTAGGTCGGTGTTCTAATCCCAGACTCGCCAACTGTGTATGTGCGTGTGTGTGTGTGTGTGTGTGTGTGTGTGTGTGTGTGTGTGTGTGTGTGTGTGCATGTGCGTGTGTGCATGTGTGTCTGCGTGAGACATGTACAGCGCTTTGTAGAGTATGTACTCTCTGTACAAATCAGTTGACCACCTTTGTCAATCCTGCTGTTGTCACCCACCTAGGAATACACCAGTAGGAGTGTTGTAACTCAGTATTCGCTGTAGCATGTGCCCTAAATGCATATTGCTGCAGTGTGATATGGTAGGTAGGTGTTTGTCAGAGCCTGTGTAGAGGTGGCTGTGAGTGTCTAACCACTGGACATGTTGGGGAGCAGATTTTGTAGTTTTCCTATATGGTGTCCATCTTATGACACATTGGCCACCTCACGAGGAGTACAACTGTCAGTCAGCCACGGGACTGTGTTGGCAAGCCATACCCCTACATCTGGCAAAAGGCCTGGTGAACAAAGTATGGAACCCTATTAGTACCCGGTATATGTCCTGCACCCATGTGCCATTAACAAACACACTTGCCTAGGATATCCCGCTATGTTGCTAGTACCATGCACATTGATGACAGATAGTAGGCATGGTGTGAATGCAGTGGGCTGCAGAGGACATGGCACCTTGTACAGCGGTACTATAGGCACATATTTGCGGACAATGTGCCTTCACTATGTTCCCCACTGGATGTCTGCAACATATGTAGTGCCATCAAATGTGATCCACAGAGGCCATACAATGCCATACACATGTGCCCTGTATGGACCAATGCCACTGACACCAGGGAATACCTGTATCATGCTATCAATGCAGGTGCAGAGTTGACCTGCTGACTATAAGCAGGTTTCGCCACACCAGGCCAGTATTGGCATATTGGGGGATAACAGTCTGTGTACACAACATGTGCCTGCCAAACCAGGTACACCTGTACATGTCACTATACAGTATTGTGGGGCATGCACATCCCAGGCAATGTCCATGTGAAAGACTATCAAACACAGACATGTTATGCATTGCAAAGCTATGGCCATACACATTGGTAACCAGGATGTCAGGGCAGGTCATGCAGTACCCATCTGTGTGGGACATTGCAGACACTACACCCCTGTACCACACTGCACACCATTGTCGGGTGACACGATGCCAAGGATTACCCCTCACCCAGCCTTGTACAGCCATCTTGCACAGCCAACCACTATACACTCATGAAGCAATGCATACATGCATGCCAGTACTGGCACCTTGTGTCTGCATGTGGGTTATGATGCTTCCAACCACAGTCACTCCCAGTATAACCCTCGTTGGCATACCAACAGATGTCAAACACTTTCACATTCCCTAGCCCATAGAACCTCCAGATATCCCCTGTGGTGCATGTAGTCCTGTGCATTAGTGCAGTGTGGCAAACTAAGTAGTTTGGTTGTGTATTTGTGGCCCTGGCAAAGTGTGTCAATGCAAGTCCATTAGGGAGTGTGGTTGTGGTGACAATAGCATCCACTCACATGGACAGCCATGTGTGCTACACCTAATGTATGTCTACTATATCTCTGTTGCAGATGTCTCTGACCCACACACAAATATGTTCTTACAGCACAGCAACATCTCGGCTTTGTGGCACATGTAGTAACTTCATGCACATGTAATAGTAATGACTAATCAGTCAGGGGTTTGACCCCTGTACTGTTAGGCTTGTGGCAGACAATGCTTATGGTTTAGTCTCCAAGCCCTTCTCTGGTGTACTTTGCCTGTCTGTCCCACATACTCTCTGGTGGATGTGGAGGTGTACACCTGCTCAGCAGCAGCATGTGTATTGTAAGTGATGGATATGAACAGGTGATGGCCTCTGCACCTATTGCAGTCCTCCTGTAGCTGATTGCACATGGAACAGCTGTGATGGTGTTCCCATAGCCATTTGCATGATAAACACAGTACACTATCTAGGAACATCATGTTGGTATTTGGCCATGATAGTCGCTGTGAGTGGTACCTGGATGTGGTGTTCTGAAACTGCAACACAGATGATATCTGGATGTACCTCAAACATCATACACAGCTGGAAATAGCCTAAAGACAGGAGGGTGATGTGCCACACATGACTACAGCATGTAAGTGTCGCTATGCTGCATCGAGACTACTGCCTGTTTAACATGTTGTGTGTGGTAATGGCTATTCTGCATGTTTTAATACAGACATGACAGTACTCTGTTAGTGTGGGACCCCCATCTTTAGGGCCATCTGTGAACTGGTCAGTGTGTGGAACCATTTGATTCCTGTGTTACACACTGAACACACATCTGTGCCTAGCAGGAGCATAGTGTGAGGATTGCAGACAGTACATGGTGATAAGGATGTGTTACTGCCATCACATCCCTGATTGGACATATGTCACATGAAACAGTGGTATGACAGACACTGTCTGGGGTTACAAGTGAAAAGCCAATAATGGGCAACTGTTCATAGCTGCAGTCACACGTCTACTACACATTGTACAGATGTCATGCAGTATATATGCATGTGTTGTGCTCCCTCTGCAAATGTATACCATCTGTTGTGTTGGGTTGATGGTGATATCTATGCATACTGCTGTAGGTAATCCTGAATGCTGTTGTCTGTCACAAAGCCATATGTGGGTTTAAACTGCAACACCATAGGCTGTATGGGTTGGGTGGTCCCGGCAGAACCTCCTGTCCCACTTCAGCTGACCATGGCACCGGGCACCAGCACATCTGGGGCCCAGCCTTGGACATCAACCTCTGTTGGCTCTGCACCACCTTCTGGTGGTGCCACCACTTGAGGATGGGGCATGTCCCCCCTGGGAGCAGGGCCAGACAGTAACATGTCCGCTGTCGTGCAGTCCCAGATGTGGTGTGCTGGGGGCTCACTAAGGGGTTCCAAAGCCAGATACACAAGCTCAAGGGTGGAGTGTCACATTTACAGGGTGATGCTGCCCCTCCTGGACAGCTCTTAGCATTGCCTCCTTTGCAGCTGTTTAGGTGCAGTGGTGGCTGCCCATGGCTGGGGACCTCTGTCCCACTGTTCCCATGGGCTTGTGAATGCCGAACACCCATCCCTGTCTGAGGTGTATCCCCCACATGTGTCATATACTGACCCTGTATGCTGTCTTGTCTGTGATCCTACCCTACCCCTCCTCCTGTGGGACACCAGTTGTGACTGGACAAGAGTTGGACCTGGAGGCTGCTAGGCTTACCATGTGGGTTCTGTGTGTAAGCCTGTTGTCAAATCAACCTGTGATGTATGGGTGTATGTACTGGCTGGTGAGTGTAGAAATAATACCTGAGTGGGGAATAGTGTCAAAACCCTTGGCGAGGTCCAGGTAGTATATGTGAACTACCACACCCCACACCTAAAGTCTAGGTGACTGTAAGATGTCAAACAGGTTCAGTAGGCATGATCTGCACTCGGCCAAGCTGACCTGGGTTGGGTCAAGTGTCTGGAGGTTACCATTGTCTTTGTTAATGAGTGCCATGAGGATGCGCTCCATAGCCATGCAGATCAGGCTACTCATGGGGTGGCAGTTACCATGGTCAGTTGTGTCACCACCTTGGTGGAGTGGAATAGCTGTTGCCATGCACCAGTGAATGGCCATGTAGCCTGTGTAGAGGCTGATGTTGAATTGCTATATTAGACGGGTGGTCACTTTGTCTTGTAGTGTCTGCAGGATGCAGTCTGGGACACCATCTGCCTCCATCGATGCTCTGTCATGCAGTTTGAAAGGGCCATTACCACCTGTATGTTTCAGATGTCTGGGATACTGTACAGTTTGGGTATTGTTGTGGGCCCTGTAGGGGGTGAAGCTTGCTCTGAATGTGTCATCAAGATTGATTTTAGACTGTACATGGTGATATCAATAGGGTCAGTATATTCAGTGCAATATTGCACCAGCACAGTGCAAATCTGTGTGTTACTGCTTAGATCCTTGACATAGCCAAAGAAGCCTTTGTGGTCATATTCCAAATCCATGCCTATTTACCTGTGGATGTCAGCCTTGGATGATTACATGAGTAACATAAGTGTCTTGCTAATACTGGTCATGGACATCTACATGTCTTGGGATTTGCTGTTGTTCTGGACTACTAGCCTACTTCTGTTGTATAGCCTGTATAATGTAGGGGTTCAGCAGACTGGTGTCCTTGTGTAGGAGTAGTGAGTTCTGGTTTACCATTGATGGCACGACCCATACATCTTTGTAGGTGCTTATAGAGTGTATTTGTAATTTTGTCTGTATCTTGAGCAGTGTCATCCCTGAGCGTGGGGGCTGTGAACCCTCCCACCTCTGTCATTAGTACTGTGAATTTAGCTGTAGGAAAGGTATTCACTGTGTGTTCCTTGGGTGGGGGAGATGGTTGGGAGTGGAAATCATCAGGGAATAGTTCATGGTCAGATCTAAACAGTGACTGGTTTACCTCTGCTGTAGTGCACCTGTAGCACATGTCAGTGATTACCACTTCTAGTATGTTTTCACCTCTCGTTAGTCCATCTACCAACTGATACAGGCTATATGAGGTGATAAATCCCAGGAAGTGCTGGGCCTGGAAGTGAATACTCTAGTAGGTTATCCAGGTAAGTGTAGGGTAGTCGACATTGGCCAATAACAGGGTGTATGGTAGGACTGCCATGTTTACCACTGTCTCTAGATAGTTGTAGTGGTGCTCCTGGGTCATGGAGGGTTATCTGTAGCAGCTCACAGTTTGCATTGCAGTTGTGGCTGATGTTAGCTGCACATGGATGATCACAGAGGTATCATGCTGCTCCACTAACTTGGAGGTGTAGGTATCCCCAATGAATATGGATACACCCCCTCCATGTCTGTGCTAGTCCATGTTCAGTGGCTAAAATGTGTGTTATGGGTTGTAGTCTGGTAGTGCCAGTGTGCTCACAGGAGCCTGATACAGGTCCCAGTCACAGAACAGATGTAGATGTTGTCCATACTGAGGGGTGCTATGAATGCTTGCACGTTGTGAGTACTACATCTGGTGTTGAGTAGCCTAACCCTCATTGATTCTGCTATTGTGCAGTTCATGGAGGTGAGATTTGCCTCTGAGACCTGCCTAAAAATGGCACTATGGGGGCGCCAATAGGCTTGCCCAGCATTCCAAAGCCTTAGGCTGACACATGCAAGTTGGTATGGCATTGTTGCAGCCATGTTTCCCATCTGTGCTTGTGTCCCATCTTTCCTGTAGGTAACCTACTGGTAAGCAATACAAAGCCAGAAACCTACACAAGTCCACAAGCTTCCAAGATAGGCTTTTGGAGTGATTATGTATCAGTAGTCTGTATGCTATTGCTGTACTTAATTGTTGTCTGACTACATGTGATTTTACACTGTATATTGTGATCAGAAAACTCTGTATAATCACATATGATGTTGAAGATGGCCTGCACTGTAGAGGTTCACAGATAGGTAGTAGGCTATCTGCCCAAGGGCATTTAGAAGCATAGCTACAGTGTGTTGGCTTTACCTGCACCATTGATGAAGTAACTGAGCCTCTGTCAAGCATAGCCAATGAAGTGATTCCAGACAGAGTTGCTGGAAGCTGTTGAAGACTGGGGTGCTGTAGGGTGATAGGGGCACATAGTAATCTCAAAAGGGCATGTTAACATGATAACCCAACAGCATTCAATTTCACCAACAGGTCTTGCAGCTATAAAACTGGAGTGGCTCCCCCACACCCTGGCTGTATGTTTCTGGGACACATGATCCCAGGGGTGTATATACTGTTGGCCAGTCACACATCAAGGTTTCCCCTGAAGTGTGTCAGTGAGTGGATATGCCAAATGTAGTTAGGATGTTAATGTATAGTCTCTCATTTCATGTGTTATGTCAGTATTTCGAGAAGCTCACTGGGTGTGGGTGGCTCCACCTGTTGTGTAGCCAAGCTTACACATAGGATTCATGGACATTGGAAATAGGCAGAAGGAATGTTAATGTCAATAGTGTAATGGCTACAGAATTTGCATAATATCTGTGCAGTCCTGGTTCAAATCCCAATAAAGTCAGAGATGATTTACATGTTACATAGTATACCTTAACCACAGCTTGCATATAAAGGTAGTATTCCTCAGAATAATAAACATTTGGAACACACATAAACCCATGTGTGCTGGAGAGTACAGTTAACAGACAATGTAATGTTATGTAAGCATATAGTCAGATGTTATGTCACTGAAATGTATATATCCTGAGTAGTTAAAAGAAGTGGCCATATTTTAACCACAGCTTGCATATATAGGTAGTATTCCTCAGAATAATAAACATTTGGAACACACATAAACCCATGTGTGCTGGAGAGTACAGTTAACAGACAATGTAATGTTATGTAAGCATATAGTCAGATGTTATGTCACTGAAATGTATATATCCTGAGTAGTTAAAAGAAGTGGCCATATTTGCGTGCACAGGTTGCAGGATGTAAAGTTTGTTTAACTGTGTACAACCGCTGGTATGATAGGTTCATAGGTTCATAGGTTCATACTAGGCTATCTGCCTGAGGGCATTTATAAGCCTATCCCATAGTTTTGTGGCTTACGCCACCCCTTTTGTATGGGGAACTATACCCATTATTTTACTGTGCCTCTGTCTAGCAGTGACACTGAGGTAATCCCTGGAGTATATCTGCGATCTCCCATCCATTGGTCAAGATTTCTCTTGAACAAGGCCAGCGAGGTGCTCTGCCTCACATATACCGGGATTTTGTTCCACAGCATAGGGAGTCTTTGGGTGATGAATCTATCCCTCCAGCACGTCCTATTAATAGCCGTGTCGAGGTTTAAGTCTCCCGCCCTTGTGGCTCTGATGGATCTATATTTTTTGAGGTGAAGCATATTCATCAAATCTGGGTTAGACATCGCCTTGTATGTCAGGCAAAGGTCACCTCTGAGCAAGCGGTAAGCGACTGAATAGAGCTGGAGTTCTTTCAGTCGGGCAGCATAGGACAGATTTTTGAGACCCTTTAAACCTGCGTACAACTGCTTAAATTAGCCTTATTCTGTAGTAAAACATGTCTAATACATCGCAGGTGTTGAACCCTGGACCATGCACACCATAGTCATGGGACCTAACACTAAGCCACCTAATCTGTATACACAGTAAGTGGTCATTAGACTACACCTTATACGAAAGGCATTTCACAGTACAGACCACAAATGGGACAGTCACTTTGTGTACATATGTACAGTACATTGTAATGTACTGTAATGTGTCAATCAACATATACAAGTCTACATATGTATAAGTGTTACAAATTAATACTATATATATATATATATATATATATATATATATATATATATACACATCACTGATGTGTGCACATAGATAGAAATATGTATGTATATATATATATATATATATATATATATATATATATATATATGGTTCCACTTCATATCATCGAATTACCATTTCATGACCAAATCATCGAGACCAAATCGTCGAAAACTCATTTAATCGAATCTCAAATCATTGAAAACTATGAAGCAACTACAAATAACATCCCAGACACTTTGTACTATGTTTATGCAGGGGGGCAGGCCCTCCTGCACCCCATGTGGGGCTCTGCCCCCCACACCCCCCGTAATTAAATATACCAACTAAAAGGTCGCACTACAGTGGGATTAGAAAATTACCTTTTTCCCCCACTGTAGTGCAACCTTGGAGTTCGTATATTTATTTATAGAGGTGTGCAGAGCCCACATGGGTGCAGGCTTGCCCCTTGCATAAACGTAGTAAAAACATTGTGGAATGTTATTTGTAGTTGCTTCAGTTTTCAATGATTTGAGATTCATGAAATGAGTTTTCGATGAAATGACTTTTCAACGATTTAGTCTCGATGATTTGCAATTCTATGATATGAAGTGGAGCCATATATATATATATATATATATATATATATATATATAAATATATACATATATATATATATATATATATATATATACAGTAACATCTATAGCCATATATATATATATATATATATATATATATATATATATATATATATATATAAACATCTATGAACATACTTTGTGACACAGAAGCATTCCAAATCGATAGATGTGTATGTAAAACACATGCAGCTCTGGTATTATAACTATTAATATAAACCTAATTCCCTATAGAAGCAATGGTTGCTGTGTATGTGGAGATTGGTGTGGGGGAGGACTGCTGGCTAATGGAATATGCATCAAGGAAGGTCTGTGTCGGATGTTCATTACGTGATCTGGAGGGGTACACATGGAGTATGGGCACAATGTAAAAAGGACACAAAACAAGAACCATTCTCATCCATAATAAACCCTGTCAGGTCACATTGCAAACTGACTTCAACAAACATATGAACATTAACACGTATCATACATATGTACACCAACTGACTTACACATTTGTTTGCAGTAGTGAGGAACGGCTGTAGTACACTGTACATACTAACCACCATAAAAGTTGTATATATCTCAGATGCCTCAGTGGTATAGCCAGTGACTGTGGTGTTCATGGTCCCGGTTATAAGACCTGCAAGGGCTGTTACCTCATTTTGTGGTCCCGAATAAGGGATGTTGGATGCAGGTTATTAAAGTACTATTAAGCAGACATTAGCTGGTTATTGCACCGGTAAGTGCAGGTAAGTGGCGCTTAAACATGACTACATGGATAAGCGCCACACAGTTTTAACCTTTGCTGAACATCATGCAGATCATGGGCAAAGCCGAATACAACCGCTGAAATGTGCGTTAACCACCCTTGCACTACCAGTGCCTGCTCCGAGAGGTAAAATGACCACTGCCAGGATTAGAACATGCAACCATGTACCCAATCTTCACAATAACCTACCACTAAGCTACCTGAGATGTACCAACAGCAGTTGTGTATTCTGACAGGGTAAAACACAAAAGGGAGGATTGTGTGGAAATAGGACAAACTGCCATGTATCCAATGAAAGGTGTATACATATATATATATATATATGTATATATATATATATATATATATATATATATAAATCAGCATATATATAGAGAGAGGGAGAGAGAGAGAGAGAGAGAGAGAGAGAGAGATGTCGATATATAGGGAAATACATATATATGTAGATATATAGATAGGTTAACAACATCTACACAACCATGGAAGTACATATAAATGGGATACCTACCAAATACCAAATGCTTGACATACCGATGCACGCAATCACGAGGCTTAAAGACCGAAAGACCACAGAAGGAAACACCAGAAGCGCGAGTTTTAAAATCCCGATGTTAAGGGACATTTAGTTAGTGCTTCTGGAGTTGCGGTTCAGGTAGGTTACTTTGTGTAAGTGTGTTTCTGAGAGCTATAGTGTGTGTGTAAGTGTGTTCCGAGTGTGGTGTGTGTTCCTGGGGCACTGTAATGTGTGGGTGTGGGTTTGCTTTGTGCATCTGTTTGTGTGATCTCAGAGGTAGAATATTAATGTAGGAGGGGTGTGGGGGGCGCAGCCTCCCACATGGGGGGTGTAAGGGGGCTTGCCAACCTGCTCATACGTAGTGTAGGATGGTTTGTTTGGATGTGGTGGGTAGCAGTGTGTCTGTGTGAGTGTGTGTGTGTTCCGTGTTTGTGTTACTTTCGCGAGTTTGACTGTTGCAAGTTTGAGAGTTCAGTAATGTGGGGTTTGGGAGTCTGGGCCCGGTACTGTAGGCATCAGAATTGTGTGCATTTGGGATTCTGTATAGGTATCCCATATTACAGCGGTTGAAGTGTTCATATATGAGTATAACATGGACCATAGCAATCACACATTCCACCACGACCAAACTTTATGAACAAAGGATATGGAGAGTATATGCCTATACACTGTTACAAATATGTGCTATGGACATGAGCAAAAGGACAGTCCCTCTTTGTGCGGTTGTGTCCTGACCAAAAATATTAAAAATGGCAAATGTCCTGAGATTGTAGGACATAATTATGTCCCATATGTAATGTAATAGTTGCATAAAATAGTTATTTCTGTATCTAAAATACCTACATGTTACAAGAAACAGGATAAGCAACTAAACTGCTACAAGAATAAGCTTTTATTTAGGTAAAAAAGTAAAGTTCTATCCTTTGTACTGACCGTGGGTTTGTGTCGGCCTGTAAAATCTGATGTGTGTCCCGAAAATGTCCCACTATGGCCATTTGAAAAGTGGCAACCCTAGCCAAAGAGGGTCAGTCACCAACACAACTCCAATGACTGCAAATACCTATGACAGAAATACACAGACAGCTTTCATGTAGCAACACTTTATTACATTCTGATGTATTGCCGAAAGGATTCAAGGACTACATGAAAAGAGACATGGAAGAGCTCTCTGATGTTGTAGCCCAGGCAGGTATGACCCTAGCCCTGAGTAGCATTCTGCCATCACCCAGAATGATACCACAGTACAAGGACAAAATGATTGACTTCAACAATTAGCTAAGTTTCTGGTGTCATTCTAAAGGGATCCAGTATCTGTCTGCTTGGGCAACATGGTTGACAGACCATGATGCTTTGCCACAGATGACCTGCACCTATCGCCCTGCATGCTATACAGGAACCAATTAACAGTGCCTTAATGAATCAGCCTGCAATTACCATAGTATTAGTCCACTAAAGGATAGGTGTTGAAATAGGGAAGGAACCCTCACACACATATCGAATATGTATAAAAGCAGTTCCTACACACCTGCATCTGCTATGTACACCCACCAACATCTCCCCCACACCCAAACCAATTACCATACAAACTGTAATAACATTACAAACCATTCACTCACTGTACAACATCTGCAGAAGCCTTAACATACCTTGTCAGAGACACACTAACATGGCCCTATGTGAAATAGTTGCTGTTATACAATGGAACAGCTGCTGATGTTACGGGGTTTGTTTGCATTAATCCTATTTCAGAGGGTTGTGTGTACACCAGGAAGTGTTACCAGTTACTGATTAACAGTACAGTATGATACACATGTACACCAAACCAAAGATGTCTGGTGAGCACACTGTAAACCACCTAACATTTTATGCATAGCCATACAGCCTTGAGCTGCTCAAACATCCTTGCCAGACTGAAACATCTGCAGACGTATCAGGTACAAACAAACCCTGCATAAGTAGCAATGTTCTGAAATATTAACAGCTGTACTCACATGTAGAACAACATCTTCTAGCCATTACACACAATCCATGGGAGTCAAGAAGCTAATATATCTCTGTTTGTCTCCATATAGCTATTGCAATACATCACAAACAACACATCCATGCAGACTTCCTCGAAAGTAAGGCAAAGGGACAATGCCCAAGTGGAGTACTCAATTATACACAACTGTTGCCATGGTATTGGCCAATGGAGTAGCTTCACAGCTGATGTGCATATAATTAACTACTTTGGAACACCAATTGGTGGTCAGGATAGCACATGTTACCGATATTTAACTATAAAAGGATGGCTGTCACACAATCAAACCATCTGTATATACTAGCAGAACATTACAAAGAAGATTGAAACACAAACTGAAAACGATTGAAATAACACTCAACGACACCTCAAGTTACTAATAAGGTATGTAGAACGCTTAGTATGTCTGTGTATGTAGTACCTGTTCTGTAATAATTATAGTGTACTCAATGCATATAATGGAAACAGTTATCTTGTAGTGATGTATTGTTGAGCATAGTAACACTTGTAATACTTATGTGTGTACTGCTGTAGGTCACAAGGCAAACACCTCATACACCACAAGGGATGCTATATAAGGGCTTTGAACCCAACAATTCCTCTCCAGCCACTGTCAGTGGCAGGGCTGTTCCAACAAGTATGTGCTATAACAGGGGATAGTATATGTTGATATATTGTAACAGTAGGCGTATGTATGGGTGTATTACTGAGAATAACATGTTGAAGGTGGGCCTACTGTGCAATTATGATTTGCATTGTGGGATATTGTGCCAATAACTGTGTAATGCACAGTACTGTAGAAAGATATGTATTACATTTTACATAGCATTACTGTTATGTTAGGCAAACATTAGTTATGTCTATTGGCATGTACAATACACAATAACAGGTTACATATGACTTGTAGTCACCCGACAGTTTATCAGCATGATAGCAAAGTAAAATGGAAGAGCTAGTTAACTAACCATGCACATAAGACATGTAATAGTTTCATAGATAGGTACTAGGCTGTCAGCCCAGGGGTATTTATAAGCCTAGCTAGAGTGTGTTGGCTTCCACCACCCCCTTAGGTTAGTTCCTTGTGCCTTTGAACAGCAGAGCCATTAGTTCCCTGTGCCTCTGTCCAGCAGAGCCACTGCAGTGATCCCTGGGGTACATGTCTGTCTCCCATCCACCCGTCAAGGTTTCTCTTGAAGAGTGCTAGTGAGGGGCCCTGCCTGATGTACATTGGAATCATGTTCCAAAGCATGGGGAGTCTCCGGGTCAGGAATCTATCCCTCCAGCACGTCCTAGTTATCGTTCTGGTTAGGTTTATATCCCTAGAGCATGTGGCTCTCAGGGTCTTTTGTTTAGGTGGAGCATATCCAGAAATACTGGTTGGACATGGGCCTTGTATGTCAAGCAGAGATCACCTCTGAGTATGCGGTATGCAACCGAGTACAGCTGGAGTTTCTTTAGTTGGGCTGTATAGGTCATCTATTTGAGGTTAGTAATCCTCTTGGTGTGGTACTGTTGTGGTCTTTCAAGCTGTTGCAGTTATCTTGTAAGGTACATCCCAAATGGGGTGTTGTATCCTTTAATGGGTCTAATAAGTCATGAGTAGATAGGCACAATAGCCTCCTTTGTTCTGGATGCAAACCCATTTGAGATTAGGGGGCCACATAGGAGGATATTCTAGCCACCTTGGCATTATGGTTTTCAAAGGAGAGATTGCTATCTACTTGGGTTCCCAGATCCCTTATTACCTTTTCTGTATGTAGGGGACTACCAACTATGTGGTAGTCCGCGGGTAATTAGTTTTATCCAAAGGGGATGACTATGCACTTTTTGGCATTCAGGTATCTGTCTCAGTGAGACCCTTCTGGAGGGTGTCTGTATCAGCTGGGGAACCAATTATGGCCCCTAGTTTGCAGTCGTCTGCAAAACTTTTCAGGCAAAGTACTCCTGTGCTTGCCTGTACCTCGGAGAAGTATATACCGAACATGAGGGGTCCTAGAACTGAGCCCTGGGGGATGCCACTTGTAAGTGGTTTACAGTCAGACCTAGGGAAGGAAACTCTCACTGAGTGGGTTCTGTCTGTTAGCCACTTTGCAAACCATCTCATGACGTACGGGTTAATGTTCAGGTGGATGGGTATGTCGATAATACCTGAATGGGGAATGGTGTTGAAAGCCTTTGAGAGATCAAGGTAGGCTGCGTGGACCTCCTTACCCTCATCTAATGCCTTGCTAACTGTCTCAAAGAAGTCCACCAGGTTTAGGAGGCATGGTCTGCCCATAACAAAGCCACACTGGGTGGGGTCAAAGGTTCTCTGTGAATGAGATCCGTGATGATGTGCTCCATAACCTTGCAGACCAGGCTAGTCAGGCTTATAGGGCAATAGGTCCTGCGGTTCATTGTGGCGCCACCTTTGTGGAGTGGGATAACTGTTGCTGTGCATCATTCAGGGGGCACAAAGCCTGATACGAGGTTATTATTGAACATGGTGCTTAAGTGGGGAGCCAGTTCGTTCTGAAGTTCATGTAAAACGCAGCCTGGGATGTTGTCCTGTCCCATGGATGCTGTGATATTGGCTTTAGAGAGTGCAGCTTTTACCTGTGCAGTTGTGATTACAGGGATTCTGCATTCTTCCTGTATAGATATGGGCCATTTAGGGGGTGAGAGGGGGGTAAAGGTAGCACTGAACCTATCTGCCAGGATATTGGCAATATCAGTTGGTTCTGTAATGTCCGTGCCTTTGCGCTGTAACTCAGAGCAGAAGTGGGTGTTACCATTGAGATTTTTGACTTAGCTATAGAATGCTTTGTGGTTGTCCTTGGAATTAGTGGCGGTTTTGTTTTCATAGCTAGCTTGGGAGGATCTTATAAGGGATCTCAGCTTCTTACTGAGGCTGACCAGGGAGCTCCTCCACTCATGGGATTGTACTCTCTTTTGCAACAGTTTCTTCCTTCTGTTGTACAGTTTATTTAAGGCAGGGGACCACCAAATTGGCTTCCTTTTTTTGGAGGATAGCATCTTGGTTCTGTTTGGGATAGCACGATACATGCACTTGTGTAAGTGCTTATAGAGTGCATTTGTGTAGGATTCAGCAGTTGTAACTGTATTGTCCATCTGCATGGGTGTTATGAAGTTCACTACTTCTGTCTGAAGTTGGCTTTGTAGAAATATTTTACTGTAGTTTCCTTAATGGGGGTTGGGGGTGGGATGTTGATATCAAGGGTGATTAGCTTATGGTTGAATCAGACCAACGAGGAGTTAACTTCAGGTGTGGAACATCGGTCACTCATGTTGGTAATGCCTAGGTCTAGGATATTGTTGCCCCTGTTGGGGGTGTGGATAAGTTGATCCAGGGCATTGGAGTTTATGAATTCTAGAAAGCGTTGAGCTAATGAGTTGGTACACGAGTAGTTTTCCCAGTTAATGGTGGGGTAGTTGAAATCGCCCATTAGTAGGGTGTTTGGTTGAACCCTAATAATTTCCAGTACATCAAGAAAAGAGGAGTGGGAATCTTGGGGCATGGTGGGGGATCTGTAGCAAGCTATAATTTGGATTGCTGTTTTGCCCAGAGTTAGTTGCACTTGGATAATCTCGAATGCATTGTGCTAAGCAACTAGCCTGGAGGGGTAGATATCCTTAATGAATATGGACACACCTCCGCCTTGGGTGTTTCGGTCCAGGTTACATGGCCAAAAAGTGTGGTATGAGTTATAGCCTGATAGTGCAGGGGTGCTCTCTGGAGCCTTGAACCAGGTCTCAGTCACTGCACAGATATCGATGTTCTCCATTACAAGAAGTGCCTCGAGTGAGTGCATTTTGAGATTTAGGCTTCCAGCATTGAGTAGCATTACCCTCAGTTTTTGCTTGCCTGTTCCTGTTATGGTGGTGAATATGTTATTTGAACCTTGCCTAAAGAAGGCATTATAAAGGTGGTAAGAGTCTTAGCAAGTATCCGGAATCCCAGGGGCGACAGGTGCAGGCCATCTGTGGCAAAGCATCGTGGTCTTGTCGATCATGTTATCCCAAGCAGACAGATACTGGATCCCCTTAGAATGACACCAGAAGCCTAGCTAATTGTTGAAGTCAATCATTTTGTCTTTGTACTGCGGTATCATTCTGGGCGATGGCAGAATGCTACTCAGGGCTATGGTCATACCTGCCTAGGCTACAACATCAGAGAGCTCTTCAATGTCTCTTTTCATGTAGTCCAGGGAGGTATGTCTCAGGTCACTCACACCAACATGGACAATGACAGAGTCATATTTGTACTTGTTGTGGAGTGACCTGAGTGCATGGGTTATGTGGTGGATCTTGGTACCCGACAGGCAGCTGACAGTAACCTTCTCCTTGTTTAGCCTGATGAGTGGGACATCAGTGTGCCTGACTATAGACTAACCTATGACTAGTGTGTTGGGTACGTTGTTTTGCCTTATGGGCTGTGGTTGAGTGGCACACTGAGTCCGTGGGCTATGTGTCATTGGGGTTGTGTTGGGGGATGGAGGCTGCTTGCATTTCTGCTGTGGAGGTCTCTGTTGCTTAGACAGATTATTATTGAGAGCCTCTGCGAATGTTTTTGTGTTACTTTGTATGGATTTTGGTGATGTAGATTTAGTGAGACTATGTGATGAGTGAGGTGTGGTACAAATGTTTACCTTCTCCACATGACTGTCAAGTTCAGTCTTGGTTAGAGAGAGCTTTACCTCCAGTTTGGCTAGATAAGTGCATCTCTCACAGGTTGTAGTGTTGGGTGTTAGGCGGAGAGGGTTGTCTGTGTACATGAGGCAATTTCTATATTGCCTCAAGATGCCCAGATTCATCAGATAGACAGGAGAGAACACTGGGAGCTGACCCTTGGACATGCCTGAATATAAAATTATTTTCCTCTAGGTAACTGAGGAAAGTGAGTACAAGAGCTGTTTTACTCTAAGCAAGTGAGAAAAGTACGTACAAAAACTGTTTACCTCTAGGTAATGAGGAAGATTAAGTGCTATAGTAATTAGTAGCTTATTTAGTGCTTACAAGTTCTGAACAAGTGCTGAGCATGAATAAGCAATCCAGATAGGGTCTTGGATAACATAAACACACTGTTCCCCACCAACAGGTACACAATCATATAGCCATGTACACTACAGAGCCCCTGTAACCACAAGTATGCAGCTGCACTCAGGCTGCATGGGACCTGTCCACATCCCAGGTTGTATCATACACATATGGCAAAACAAGTTGCTCTCCACATACACATCATGTAAAACATAGCTCCATGTCAGGCTGTGTACACACTGAATGGTGCACACCAACAGTTATCACAACCCACAAAGGGGGAGACACCACTGATATTGGGAAGTACTGCACTACTATCCTGCTGAGTCTGGTCTGAAAGGCCATGAACCTTGATCAACTTATTTTATGTCAGCAGTACAGATGTAGATGACAGTAAGGTTGATTTCACACTGCATATCATAACCTTGCCAGGTCATAGGACATCATCACCCATACTGTGTTCCACCTACACTCAGTATACTAAATGTACATTCCTATGTCACAGAAGTGTTTTGCAACTGGACTGCTGTGAGAACCAACACTGCAGAAGGTGTCTGAATAATACATGCACATCACACCAGTGCCAGCTACAGTAAGACAGGGTTAATTCATTGTACTCCCCCTCACTGTAGTCTATACCACACAGACTAATAAGAAGGCATCTGTCTATTGAAGTATGCGAATGACTATGACCTAGGAGCAATAGCTGACTCAGAGTGTTGTGGACAACATACAGAAGGGGCTTTGTGGGTAAGGTGTGTGATATATGGCCACAATCTGACAGCTACATATTGCATTGTCATCCCTATGCTAATAACCCTGTACCCATGAACTACCACCTAGGCAGTC
>NC_056725.1:1934778791-1934796485 GCF_019279795.1 Protopterus annectens | reverse complement strand
AATCCTAAATAGTAAACTACACTGCCTGTTTGGCAAGGCTACACTGCCTTTCAAACATTCATACCTCAAAATGAGCATGAAAGAACCAAAGGTGAAGGTGTATTCACCTTCACTAAATCTAACTGCACCTTGAGACTGGTAAAACATTACAACTCCCTTGAGCTACTTCAGGTCCAAATAATAATAGGCAAAATACCCTACCCCAACATCGCTAGCTACAGATCCCCCACCATGAACCAGGAGAAGCACGCCACCTACCTGGACTTGCTAGAGTCACTAAATATACAGCCAAACATCTTGGTCATGGGAAATTTCAGTTATCCTTCCATCAACTGGGCAATTTACATGAGCACAACCATGATCGCTCTGAGGTTCCTAGATTTTATTAATTGAAATGTCCTAGAACAGTTGGTCTTCACCCCACAAGGGACTAAATGTCCCAGACCTAGTGCTCATCAACATGGGGGGGGGGGGTTCACTGCGCTATTCTCTGTGTGTTGCCTTCCCTGGTAAGATCAGACCATACATCACTCTTATTTGAAGTAAAGATCAGACCTGACACCCCCACAGGTGCAGAAAAACTGAAAACATTTTTTTCTAAAGCAAACTATAGTCTACTACGCGATTATATAAAAAGTTTCAAAGTTCCTGCTAATGACTCCTATCCAGAAGAGTACACAAATGCCCTATAGAGCCACTTAAACAAATATATCGACTCAGCTGTACCTGACAGGACTAAAACTAGGTCCTCCCGAAAAAACAAACCACCCTGGTGGACTGTAAGTACAAATAAGTTATATAGCAAAAGAAAGAAACTGATATCTAAGAACAAGAGGGAACTTACTCAACAGAGAACAAATATCCTCTACAGTTTAAACAAGCAAATCAGATATCTTGTAAAGTCCTCTAAGGTCAATTGTGAGACTAAATTAGCATCCCTAGCTAAAGACAACCATAAGGCATTATTACAGTGAATGGTATCACTCACACTGAACCTGAGGAAATTGCTAACCTGCTAGCTGACATATTTGACAATAACTTCATCTCTCTGTCCCCACCAGCCATACCCCCAAAGCATTCCTGACACCAGTCCTCTACCAAATATCTCAAAAGAACAGGTCATACAAGCACTCTCCAAAGCCAAAAACACAGTATCTGTGTGACCAGATAACATCCCAGGTTGCTTACTAAACAATCTAGCACAAGACCTAGTGTAACCACTTGGCAGTCTTTTTAACCATAGCCTGAGCACTGGCTTTGTTCTGGCAGAGTGGAGAACAGCAACATTAATCCCTTTGCTCAAAGGGGGTCTATCAACTAACCTAGGAAACTATTGACCCATAAGCCTAACCAGCCTTATCTTCAAGGCCATGGAAAGAATTATCATGGACCTTATCAACTAGGACAAAGGCCACCATCAAACTCTTGACCCAACCCAGTTTAGTTTCATCAAGGGAAGATCTTTCTTATTAAACCTGGTGGACTTCTTTGAGAATGTCACCAAAGCCCTGCATGAGGGCAAAGCAGTGCATACTACTTATCTTGATTTAGCCAAGGCTTTTGATACAACCCCTCACTCATGGATCATTAAGAAACTATCCCATCTGGAGATTAACATACATCACTAGATGGGTAGTCAACTGGCTCACCAACAGAATGCATGCTGTAAAAGTTGGGGAGTCCATCTCCACCAGTAGACCAAATACCAGTGGGGCACCACAAGGATCTTTGCTGGGCCCTCTACTGTTCGGAATCTATTTCTCTGAGGTCCAGGCAAAAGTAGATGGCCTGTGGCTTACCAAGTTTGCAGATGTTGCAAACTGGCTGCAATCACTGAATTTCCCCAAAGATGTAAACGTATTACAGAAGAGGCTGACACAGACAAATAATTGATGCCAATGTCACAGACTGAAACTAAACACAAAAAATGCATCATTATCCCCTTTGGCAAAGAAGTAGCCCCTGCTAATTGTTTTATAGATAACACCCCTCTGAGCTCAAACCCAGTGGTGTGAGACTTGGGAACACAGGTTGATAGCAATCTAAACTTCAATCACCATGTCTCCATAGTAGTAAGGAAAGCCTTTTACATTGCACATCTCATAAATAAGGGCATCACATCCAACACTAAGGAGGTTATAACCCACTGTACTTGATCCTTATCAGACCACTAATTGAGCACAATGTTCCCTTCTGTATATTTCTCACCAGACACCTGCAGTAACTGAAAAGACCACAGAGGTTTCTAACCAAGAGAATCCTGGACCTCCACAGAGTGACTTACATGAAAAGACTGAAAGCCCTGTCACTGTACTCTTTATCATACAGGCTGCTGACAGGCAAACTGTGCCTGGCCTACAGAGCGGTCTCTGAGTCTACCCTAATGGAAATGGTGCACATCCACAAATAAAATGGGACAAGAGTCACTTGTTCCAGGGATCTAAACCTAGCCTGTGACATTAACAAAACATGTTGGAAAGATAGATGTATCTCACAAAGATTGCACTCCTCTGGAATAAGCTTCCACTTGACATGAAGCAGAGCTCCTTAATGACCCTATTTAATCGGAACCTTGACAATTGGATGGGTGACTGTAAATTCACCCCAGGGGTGGAACCTATGCCCTTCATGGGCAGGGGTAGTTTGTGCTGATCATGGAATTGCTCTGCTAACAATGACCATCTAACTATTGTCATATAGTGTACATGGATTTTTTTACATGGCTAGAATTGGGATTCATGCATCATTTCTTCATGGCATGTACTGATGTATAACCAATGTATAAGCTGACTGTCATAAGTGTTCACTGTTAATAAGTAGTAGGTTTTGCTCAGTAGGGGCATTGATCTGCCAATTCTTTGTTGGTCTTTGTATACCCATCTGCTTGACTTTCCTGGGTACTATAATGTGCAACTATGACTAACAGTATTGTGGGTACTATTGCATTGCACTGTTGTACTGCATATTGATATGACAGTTTCATGTCACATAATGCTGATTTATCCACAGTTTAGATTCATTGTATCTTCCTGAGATGTGACAGCCCCCCATCAATGGATGACAGAGATGACGTGCTAGACCACTTCCTGAGGACTCAAATTGTGACAAGGAGGGTGCAGCCCCAGCAGATGAGTAGCCAAGACCATCACATGCTATCATTCCAGCAGACCAACAACATTGTGCTCCACCACCAGCAGACAACATGATGGACCAGATGCAGATCAACATAGAGTAGCAATATGTTCTTGCATGGGATAACTACATAGGATAAAACTGTGATCATCGTCGCACATATCTGTGCACATTATTTCATTATTTCATGCGCACAGTTGCACTTTCCCTGTAATTTCCCAGGTAGTGTGTCACAGGTTGTTCTCCAGTGGTGGCCTTTGACATCTCATCATTTGATGTAGATGCCAAATGCCTATTAATGCCTGTGACATGGTAAAGCTTTTACTCAAATACAGCATCCACGTATGTCTAATGGGCAATTTGTTGTCATTTGGAGACATCTCATTTGATAATACATAACACAGAAATATACAATGTGCTGAGAACACTATGGTCATAGCCAATTACAAAATCATTTTGTCTCCATGGATTCTTGAATGTACTGACATTACAGTCATATTGACAGTGTATGTATATATATATATAGTTTCACTTCATATTGCTGAAATGGTGAAATATCGAATTTCAGCATTTCAACAGTATAAAGCCAATACACAGCATACAACACACAACACACAAATCATAACACCCACACCACAAAACAATTAAATACAATACATCACACAGACACACACCTACACTACACAAATGCACCCCCACACCCCCCTACTTATATATACAATCTCCGAGATCACACAAACATTAAAAGAAAAAAAATCACACACAGTCAACACACACATTCACATCTCCACCTCCCTACCCTAACCTACTCCTACAAGTTACAAAAACACTTATGCACACTCACTCACCTTAAACTGCAGACACCATCCCAGCCAAACACTTCCGTAAGATAACATAAATGCATAAGCGCGAATTCAACATAGTCCTATTCATGATTATGCACTTTCGTTCTTTTGAGGTTTTGGTTTCATGGACACGAATTGCTGAAATTTGATATTTCAGCAATTCAGAATTATGAAGTGAAACCATATATATATATATATATATATATATATATATATATATATATATATATATAGATATATTTGTGTGTGTGTGTATCTATATGTGTATATATGTGCATGCACGTGTGTGTATAATTTATATATATATATATATATATATATATATATATATATATATATGTAAAACAGATAGAAAGATCGATAAATATGTGTGTTTGTGTGTATGTGGTGTGTGTGTGTGTGTGTGTGCGTGTGTGTGTGTTTGTGTGTGTGTGTGTGTGTGTGTGTGTGTGTGTGTGTGTGTGTGTGTGTGTGTGTGTGTGTGTGTGTGTGTGTGTGTGTGTGTGTGTGTGTGTGTGTCTGTAATTTGTTTAGGTGGAATATGAAGTAGACGCAGTAGTCTATGTAGTGTTATAGGCTTGCAGCCCAGGAAATATGACAGTGCATAAGATGAAAGTCTGACAGTCAATCGCAAAATATCAGTTCAGCATCCTAAATTAAGCACACTGTGGTATGATTTTGCTACTGACCTTTGTCAACGTTTTTATCATTATTCTATTTCACACTGGCATTTTCATTAAGAGAAGCAGACCTAATGTCTAGTGAGATCCAGAGTTTCATTACATTAGTCATTTTAACTGGAAACCAAGTTTACCAACACAAACAAGGTAATGTGTTAACCTATTTGTTTATGGATCTATGAATACATATAAGATGACCATGAGTAGGCCTGAGGTCTCTTTGTGGTTTGTGACAGATAACAGCATAGGCTTTAGTGAATTTTAAGTAAAGACAGCTGTTGATTAAACTCAAATCACTTTACAGAATGGAATGATAAGTAAATATTACTGCTAAAGTAATGACCTGAAGCAAATAGAACACTTTGGTTATGGTCTTGTTCAGTTTGTGATCAAGAGCCTGCAAATTGTTTATAATATGTGCCAGAGTACAGACAGGATAGAAGTCGATACATGGTTCGGGTTTGTGAAAGGCAGATCATGCCTCCTGAACCTGATCGACTTCTTTGAGGCAGTCACCAAAGCCGTATATACCTGCATCACAAGATGGGTTGCCAACTGGCTCACTGACAGAACCCACACTGTAAAAGTTGCAGACTCCAAATCTGACCTCAAAGCAGGGACAAGTGAAGTACCACAGGGTTCCGTCCTGGGACCTCTCCTGTTTGGTATCTACTTCTCTGAAGTACAGGCTAACAAAGAAGGCCTCTGGCTAACGAAGTTCGCAGATGACTGCAAACTAGGAGCCATAGTCAAGTCCCCAAATGATGTGGACATCCTACAGAAGGGCCTCGCTGAGACAGATGCCTGGTGTCAGAGCCATGGCCTCAAGCTCAATTACAAAAAGTGCAGTGTCAGTCCCTATGGTAAAAACTCTGTACCCATAAGCTACCACATAGGCAGCAATCTACTTAACACCGTATGAGTGATAAGAGACCTTGGGACCCAGGTGGACAGTAGTCTCTCCTTTGTTAGTCACATCGCCACAGTAGTCAGGACATCCTTCTATGTGGCACACCTCATCATAAAAGGGTTCTCATCCAGGAAAAAAGAGGTCATTATTCCCCTCTACTCGACACTCATTAGACCTGTTATAGAGTACAACGCCCCTTTTGGAATGTACCTCACAAGACATCTGCAGCAGCTGGAAAGGCCACAGAAGTACCTCACAAATCAGATTGCTGGCCTGAAACAAATGCCCTACACTGACCACCTCAAAAAACTCCAGCTTTACTCCATAGCATATTGCCTACTCCGAGGTGGTCTCTGCCTAACATATAAAACTATATCAAACCCAGAGCTGTTGGACATGCTACACTTAAGAAATCCCAATCCCTCCAAACTACACGGTCTAGGGATCTAAACCTTGTCACCACAATAAACAGGACATACTGGAGGGATAGATTCATGTCACAGAGACTTCCCATACTCTGGAACAGGCTAGCCATCTATGTCAAGCAAAGTTCTTCATTAGCACACTTCAAGAAAAATCTTGATAAGTGGATGGGAAATAGGAAATACACCCTGGGGATCACTTCTGTGTCTCTGCTCGACAGTGGCACAGGAAAATAACTTTCTTGGGTGACGTAAGCCAGGGAACCTTATTGGCTTGGCTTATGTAGGCCCTTGGGCTGATAGCCTAGTACCTGCCTATGAACCTATGAACCTATAAGGGTAGAAAGTGTGGTATTAGATGCTACAAATGTTTTGGCTCTGTAAAGGCAACTGCATTTTTGATTAGTTCTAATTACTAGTGTCTGTATGTTTATCAAACATGGGCTGATTGATACTAAGTCCAAATAATTTGATGTAGCCGACGTATTCTATAAATGACTTATTAAAAGCAGTAATAGGAAGTAGCTGTGCTACTAAAGCAGTTTAGTCAGCAATGCTAGGTTTTGCATTCTTTGTTCTGCATAGCATGCACTTATTTTCATCTGTATTAAGGATGAGGCTGGCAAAATCCAGGCACATTTGTAAGGCAGAAAAACAGAGTACAATTTGAAGTTGATACAAAGGCAATAGCATCAGCTGCAAAAAAGGATAGCTGTCTTATCAGCACACTCATTGAAATATGCGGATCTCCAAGAGCTGCTTCCGAGGTGGAGAGATTACATTTTCCCATCTGTCAGACTGAGACCTACCTTCCACATGACTGGATATCTGTCTGTGTGATCTAAGATGAAGTCCTTAAAACTCTGAAAATGTCAATATCTAACAAGGATTGGTACTATCAAAGGTCTTCGGCAGATAGAAAATGGAAGTTGCAATCTTCATATATTCAGCTCTGAATGAATGTATCCTGTAGGTAAAACAATGCAGTATAAAATCAAGCTTTGGTTTCAAGAAACACTGATTTTTGTGAATGAGAATTTTGTGAAGAAGATACTAAAGAAGTATACATCACTGCAAGATTTTGGAGACAACGAACAGAAGAACAGTAGGACAGTGCTTATTTAGGGCAGCTGAGGCCCTCCTTCATATAGAAAGAAATGAATGGTTTTCTTTCATAATGAGGCCACCAAACCTTTGTTATAAATAACTGAGGGCTGAGATAGGGTAAACTATAACACTGCCTGAAATGGTCAGCAATTTTGGGGCAATTGGTTTGTATACACTGATCCAGTTATCACATTCTGAGGAAGCTTATAAAGCAGATATGTTGAAACAATGTGAAAAATCAGAAACAGGATGTGAAGATGAGAATGTCTACGTTTGTCATAGAAACAACTAATTGATGCTCCCTGATGAACAAAATCTTGAAGGTGTAATCACCAATTAATAACTATTTCTTCATGTTTACATTCTGGGAAAAGGGAATGGATAGTGTTATATCTATGATTTACGGGATTATTCATGAAGTCCTAAAATGTTTAGGTTTCTTGGCATATTGCCTTTATAGCTCTAGAAAGTAAATTCTTTTACTGGTGATTGTGATTTTGGAACTCATGATAGGACATGAGGTTTGTTGACAGTCTGGAATGATAGTATAATGACCAAAGGGGCATCTTTAATTTTCTTCAGAGAGAGACTCGAGTGATTTGGCACTTGGTACTGCTGCTTATGTAGTAAGGCTATACTATCAAATTTCTTTGTATATCAAAACTATCAGACACAATTCAATTTATGGATTTTAGTTTGTGACTATGTTCCAAAATGGGTAAATCATCACTAAAAGTATTAGGCATCATACCAGCTTCAGAAATATTACAATGGGGAGTGGTCATGGTCCAGGACAGCATACTGTCATGGTCAGATGACTTATCTCTTTGAGTAGCGGGAGCACTAAAATGAGATAGTCCTTAAAGCTTAAATGATTGTTGGGTGTTCTTATTAAATGAGCTGTCAAACAAATTCAAGTCACTCAATATAATGACCTCTGTTTTGTTACTGAAACATAACCAGCAAAGACCTACTGCTGAAATAGACACAAGATACTTTGGAGTGACATGGATAGAACCTTTGCATGATTAAATGTATTTGTACTATGGTTTCACTGAGTTAAAACCACATTTTGTAATCCAACCATCCATCCATCCATCTATCTATCCATCCATCCATCCTTTTTCTGGTTCATACCTAGGATTCTGGCCTCTAACTCAGGTATGCCAGTCGCATCTTTCCTCTCCTGGTCCCATGTAGGCTTTATACATGGCTGCAAGGTTTATCCATAGCAAGCATGAGATTATCTGTAACGTGATGAATAATGTTAAGCTTGCATTCATCATAGACGTACAAGGATTCTGGCCCTCACTTAGTGACAGCTGTACCCCTAGGTCTCTCTGTTCGACAGTGTATTAGATAGAACATGACTGGTGAAAGAATAATTATTTGTTTTAAGTCTAAGCTTAAAATAGCTTAGGTTGCCATTAGGGTTGCTGATACATATTATTGTATTATAGATGCAGGAAGAGATTTGTAGATTTGTTCTAATCAGTTGTCCACTTGATTTTATGTGGACATTCCTTCAAGAGTACATTAAAATCCTTATTGATTTTCTTTTCGAGTACCAAAACCTTGTGGTCCTTGGAAATTTCAACATTTGGTCAATGAGGAATCAGTGACTCTAACAAAGGAGTTGTTCTATTATATAATGATATTTGCTTTTGTTCAAGAGGTTTCCTCTACCATTCATTGTCTTAGATATACTCTTGACTTTATATTTCTTTTGACTACAATGACTACTGGCTTGGTGATGGAAATGATCCAATCACTTCATTGACTTTGACTTCATGCTTATCTTCACTTCATCTTGAGCTGATGGAGTCTCAGAGTTTGTGTAGAGTTTCCATATCTTCATTTTAGTCTATAGTCCTTCCATTATTTTTGAATTTCAGTATCAAGAATCACAATGAGTTAGCCCATATTCATAAATCACCCCAGGCTTACCTGCTTCATTTCTTGTATGCCCTGTTTCCCTTTGATCACTTGAGTCTTAATTTTATTTTGAACTTGGTTTCCTGCAATGAGAGGGATAAAAGATGGAACATCACTGAAGGTGTGCTGCTCTCTTTAATGACAGACTTGTGCCTATTACCGGCCTATTGAGAATCCCTGTGTTTTTTTTTTTCATTTTTGAGCTCCTCTTACTTGGGCTATTGCAGTGCCCTTTACCTTAGGCTTCCTGAAACTGAGATTACCTGGTTACATCTGGTGCAAAACTCTGCCAGTTGGGTATTCGCTGATACTCATAATTCTCAACAAATTATGCTACTTTTGTAGATACTGCATTGGTTTCTTATTCAGTTTCCCATTACCCTTAAAATCTTGATGTTGCTCTGTTTATCCTTGCATGATTTGGATTCCATTAACTAAAGGAGTTAAGTTTTCACAATTCCTTCCTTGAGCCATCTACTCTGCAAGCAGAAGCTGTTACAATTTCTTCAGGCATGGCTTAAAACATTTCATGTCTAGTCTTTTGCATATGAGATGATGTACTTTATATAAATTGGTAGGTTAGGGAGTGTTTTGAGAATTCTTTTTTAGCATACCTTTAGCAATTACCATGTCAACCAATCTTCATTATTACCATATAAGCCATTACAGTTTGTGTTTTCATTGAATTTATTTTTATTCTGTGTTTTAACTTTTTGGGCCAGTGCTTAGTTTATAAACACTAAAATAAAGCTGAGGTTGAAGCATGTGTGCAGAATACATAAAAGGCATGAATGACAAGGAAAAAGAGAGGTGGCTGGAACAACAAATAATAAAATCACAACCTACACTTTAACACATTAATCTTTTTGTCATATCTTAGAAACTGAAGCCTGTTTATATAATGTTAGAGGAAAGACTGTCATAAGTAAGACATTTTCTGATAAACAGTATTATATCAAGTTGATATAGTGAGAGCTAGACACTGAAAAGGTGCATCCTTCTTCTGATATTTTTAGCACTGATGTGTATTACTTTCACACTGCTGATGTTATACTAGTTACTAGGAGCTGATTTTTACTTCTGTTGTTGAGTCCAGGTCCTGAGTTTGGTGAAATGATATCAATGAAAAGTAAAATGAATCACAAAGTACAAATTGAAGCAGATAAACACAAAAAAACAGAAGTAGCTGGATTGAACCCACTCAAAGTAATGCAGGCTACAAATCACCACACAGTTGCAGAATGCAGAATCCACTTTATTAACTTCATAACATAAAAATCCAAGGATGAGCGCTTTCGTCCAAAAAGATCTAGACTTCATCAGACAATTTACCCCACATAGTTACTTCCTTTTTATACAGTTCAAACGGGATGTTCCACCCAGTTACGAACTAATCAGTTGTCATTAAAAGCACAATATTTAGTCACTGAATTTAAAAAGCAGACAAAATATACAAACTGAAAAAGTTCATGGAACACACCACCCTAAAAAACACACTATATATGAGCACTGCTTCATGAAATGACAATGTACAATAAATATTTAAATATGTTGAATATGTTAAAACAATAAATATGTGTAATTAAATACTAAAAACTAGAAATAGTAGAAAATGTTAAGAGAAATAAATACACATTAACATAATAAATACTGAACATGTGAATTATTTAAAATGTTAAAATACATAATGGAGAAATATATATTTTTATCTTTCCAATGCCTTCAGTTTTAAAACTGGGCTAATGGAAATATGTTTATTCAGGACTGGCCAGTTCCCAGCATTCAAACGTAATTGCCAGTATAATTCTCTTTTCTCAAGTAATAGTGACCATGCACCACCCCTCATATTGGTACTGATATTGTCTATAATAAAAAATTGGAACTTATGGTCATTGTACTCCAAAACGTGTTTGTTAAGAGAATTAGTTTATTTTTACTTTACTGTGTGCATTAGTTATCCTTTCCTCTTCTAGGAGACAACCTCCCTGGTGTTAGTGGTGAGGATTTAGGCTCCTTGATTGCTGGGCCAGGGCACAGTCATCACAAGTGTTTGGCAGTGGTGGGATCTACTTCACAAACTAATTGGCTTGTAGTGGTGTGGGTAGAGCGAATTCCTGTAGCTTATATACAGTGATCTCTAAAAGTGTTTTGTACTCTAAAACAGCCACGCAGTGTATACTCAGAGTTCAGATCACAATTGTTTATTTTTTTTTTGTTAGCTTAGTGTTAGTCAAGGTGAGCAGGCAGCATGTCAGCAGAGGATAATGGAAAGCTGACAAGGAGCCAGCTGGCGGAGATGTGCCAGGATAGGGGACTGGTGCATGGAAACCTGAATAAAGCAGTCCTGATTGCAGCCTTGGTTACAGCTGCATCAGAAAACAGCAGCCTGGAGGACAATCAGACTGACTGTGGAGATACAATATCCTTGGAGAATGGACAGCTCAACCTTTCTGCAGTGGACTTAAAAATCCAGCTGGAGCTAAAGAGACTTGAGTTGGAGGCCAGGCTTATGGAACTAGAAGCAGCCAAGAAAATGAGGAGTCTACAAGCTGATGAAAATGAATGGCAGAGGAGGCATGAGAGGGAAATGCTGACTCTTTGCCAGAGTCATGGAGGTAATGGGGAAGGGAGTAACCAGACCCCAGAAGCACAAAAGGTCAGTAAATTTCTTCCACAGTTTAAAGAGGGGGATAATTTTGATAGCTTCATTCATATGTTTGAGCGGGTATGTAAACAGTATGAAGTTGACCAATGGCTCTGGGTATGGTTCCTGACCCCCTTACTCCATGGTAAAGCTGTAACTTCTTTAGCAAAAATCCATGACACTGACTGTTTTGATTATACTGCTGTAAAAAGACACTTGTTGGAATGTTTTAAGCTAACACCTGCAATGTATAGGAAGATGTTTTGTGAGCATAGAAGCAAGGCAAATTAAAATGTATGTGAATATGTTGTTGAACTGAGCACTTATTTTCATAGCTGGGTGAGTGGATGTCAGGTCACCACTTCTGAAGGGTTGGCAGACCTTTTGGTGAGGGAACAAGCCCTTAGCACTTTGCCTGAGGACATGAGGATCTGGTTAGCTGATAGACAATGTGCTACTTCAGATGAATTGGGGATGGTGGGAAACCTATACCTGTCCAGCAGGGCAGCCCTGCACAGGAAGGGGGCCCCCAGTACTGCTGATGGGGCTAAAGGAACCCATGATGGGCAGCACAGACTGCCCCAGCAGAATCCACCAGTAGCAGGGGAGGCACTAGTCCAGGTACATGTCCAGGAGCTAGGGTTAAATGTTTTGAATGCAACCAGTGGGGCCATGTGGCATACAGGTGCCCACAGAGGCAAGGTGGGGAACCAAAGGTGAGGGAGCCAGTAAGTGGGAAAGACAAAATGCCAACAGTATGTTGCCTTGAGACAATAGGGGTATGGAACTACCATCCTGCAGATGTCCTGAAAAGGATGGATTTGGATGAGGCAGTACTATGTACTTATGCAGTTACGTGCAGTAAAGCTAGGAGACAAGCATGTGGGTCTGGTAGCCTGGGGGAGACCCAGACAGACTGCATACTTGCAGCCAGGACTGCTGAGGTGGTTAATTCAGTAAGGGAGCTACTCGGTAGCACTGAGACTAAATGTGAGCCACAGCCACTTGTGGGTACTGATGGTGCCTTGTATAGAGTGACTGCAAAGGTAGAGGCAAGTAGTAGTACCCAGGCTGAGAGAGAGGCACCGCAGTCAGAGGATGCCAGACTTGCTGTGGAAGGGGAGCTGGGAAGTGTTACAAGGAGAGACTTGAAACAGGCCCACCTCTCAGACCCTATATTGCAAAGCCTGAGGCAGGTAGCTAGGGAGGCACCTGATTCTCAAGGGAAGGGGGAATCTGTATAGTGGAACAAAGGGTTACTATACAGAGAGTGGACCTCTGAGGGAGGGCTAGAAGGTGAGAGAGTACAGCAGTTGGTAGTGCCTAGAGCTTACCATCTGGCACTTCTAGCCATAGCCCTTAATATTCCTTTTGCAGGTCATATGGGCATAAAACATACAAAGAGGCATATTATGCAAAACTTCTATTGGCCTGGAATTTCCAGAGATGTAATAGGGTACAGCAGGACCTGTGAGCAGTGCCAAAGGGTAGGCAAGGCAGGAGACAAGGTGAGAGGTCCTTTGATGCCTTTGCCTGTGATTGAGGAGCCATTTCAGAAGTAGCTATGGATATTGTGGGTCCTCTGAGTACCCCAAGTTCCACAGGGAAAAAGTATATTCTAGTGATTGCAGATTATGCTACACGATACCCTGAGGCAGTGGTTTTGTCCTCCATTGAGGCAGAGAAGGTAGCAAATGCTTTGCTAAAGATTTTCAGCAGGGTAGGACTCCCAAAGGAAATACTGTCTGACAGAGGTGCCAATTTTATGTCAGACCTGCTGGCTTGTCTGTGGAAGTCCTGTGGGAGAAGCACATGAAGACCACCCCCTACCATCCCCAGACTAATGGTCTTGTTGAAAGGTTAAACTCTACAATCAAGTCAGTGCTACAGGCATTTGCAGATCAGATTAAGAGGGTGTGGGACAAATATTTGACCCATCTGTTGTTTGCTTACAGAGAGGTTCCCCAGGAATCCACATTTTTTTCACCTTTTGAATTGCTGTATGGGCATAGGGTGAGGGGACATCTAGATTTAATTTGAGATGACTGGGAAGGTGTGAGTCTCACAAGGAGTCTGTTGTGGCATATGTCCTGAACCTCAGTACAAGGCTCAGGGAACTCATGGGCCTGGCCTAGGAGAACCTGGCAGAAGCCCAACAACAGAAAAAGGTGTGGTATGACAGGAATGCTTGAGCTAGAGAGTATGCTGTAGGGCAGCAGGTGATGGTTCTCATTCCTGTCAGACACAACAAGTTGCAAGCAGCTTGGGAGGGACCCTACAAGGTGGTAAGAAAGGTATGTGATGTTAACTACATGGGTAACTACTAGGTAATAGGCAGGGGCACAAATTGTACCATGTTAACATGATGAAACCTTACCATGATAGGGAGGCCCTTGTGCTGAGCATTTGCAGTGGATTGCAGGAGGAGTCTGAGGGAGATCTGGGGACTGATCTCCTTAGTGAGGCTTGGGCTGACACCTCGGTGGAAGAGATAGCAATGTCCCAGCAGTTATCTCCTGCCCAGGTTCAAGAAATTTGAGCAGTGTTGCAGGAATTTGGGGATGTGTTCACTGGGAAACCAGGGTGCACCCATCTGGTGCAGCACCAGGTGGATACAGGGCCCCAAAGGCCTATTAGGCAGACCCCTTAGAGGGTGCCTGAGAGAGGCAAACAGACTCTGAGGGAAGAGGTACAGGAGAAGTTGGAACTAGGGTGATTCAAGGGTCCAACAGTCCCTGGGCCTCAACCGTGGTGTTGGTGCCAAAGAAGGATGGCAGCAAAAGGTTCTGTGTGGATTACAGGAAATTAAATAGTCACGCAGATTCAGATGCTTACCCCATGCCTAGGACAGATGAGGCCCTAGAGCAGCTGAGTGGGGCTAAGTATCTTTCAACCATTGATATTACCAAGGGTTACTGGCACGTGCCCTTGACTCCCAGTGCTAGAAAGAAGTGAGCCTTTGTGACTCCTTTTGACTTGCAGAGACCTCCAAAGCAGACACCCAAGCAACCGCTACCACAATACAAAACACGTGCAACACATAGCTCACAAAGCCAGTGTGCCAAACAGTCACAGCCCTTAAGGCTAAACAACACACTTGATACACTTGTAATAGGTGACTCTATCGTCAGGCACACTGACGTCCTGCTCACTCACCAGGCTGAACAAAGAGAAGATCACTGTGAGCTGCCTGTCGGGCGCTGGGATCTGCCACATAACACAAGCACTCAGGTCACTCCAAGGCAAGTACAAATATGACTCAGTCATTGTCCATGCTGGTGTGAATGACCTGAGACGTACCTCCCTGGACTACATGAAAAGAGACATAGAGGAGCTCTCTGAGCATGTAGCCCAGGCCGGTATGACTCTGACCTTGAGTAGCATCCTATCCTCACCAAGAATGATGCCACAATATGAAGACAAGATGATCAATTTCAACAACTGGCTTAAGTATTGGTGTCATTCAAAGGGGATCCAATGCCTGTCAGCCTGGGATGACATGCTCGACAAGCCACGATGCTTAGCTAGGGACGGCTTGCACCTGTCACCCCTGGGCTTTTGGATATTGGCAAAGGCTCTTGTTACCCCAATAGTGCCTTTTTTAGGCAAGGCTCAAAAGACAAACCCACCTCCATAGGTATCACAAGGGATAAGAAACTAAGAGTAATGCTATTCAATGCCAGAAGTCTAAATCTCAAGATGCATGCACTCAAAACTCTCCTTAGCATGGAGAACATCGATATCTGTGCAGTAACAGAAACCTGATTCAAGGCTCCCGACAGCACCCCAGCACTACCAGGTTATACCTCATACCGTGCTTTTTGGCCCCAAAACTTGGACCGAACCAAAAAAGGAGGGGGAGTATCAATATTCATCAAAGATACCCACACCTTCAGGTTGGTGGCACAGCACGAAGCATCAGAGACTATCCATGTGCAACTAACAGTGGGTAAAACTGCCTTCCAGTTTATAGTCTGCTACAGACCACCCTCCCAAACCCAGAAACCCCGCTCGGCCTTCCTGAGAACACTGGAAAATATGAAGGTCTCTCCAAACACCATTATATTGGGTGACTTCAACTACCCAAACATAGACTGGGAGCATTACTCTAGCTCCAACACCCTAGCCCAACGGTTCCTAGAATTTATAAACTCAAATGCTATGGAACAACTTGTTACCACTCCCTCAAGAGGGGAAAACATACTGGACCTGATCATCACCAACATGGGGACTAAACGCATTCTATGAACACCTTCAGGAATGCATGGATCATGCAATCCCAAAAAAAACCAAGACCCAATCCTCCAAAGGCAGACGTCCTGTCTGGTGGACCCCAGCCATAAACAAACTATACAATAGAAGGAGGAAGCTACTACATGATAGAGCAAAATCCCAAAAAGGGAAGGCATCTCTGATCAGTATTAGCAAAAAACTACGGGCACTCATAAAATCGTCTAAGGCCAGCTTTGAGAGAAAAATTGCACAGGACACTAAGGATAATCACAATGCTTTCTTTAGTTATGTTAGGAGCCTGGATTGGAATTCCCAGATATGCTCAGAATTAGTCCAAAATGACAAAAAAATACACTGAATCCACAGACATTGCCAACATCCTAGCTGACAGGTTCAGCGCAAACTTCTCCCCCCCTCCCCACCAAAAGGGCAAATATCTATCCCAGCAGAGTGCTGCCCCCATGACATCTCAGATGCTCAGGTAAGAGCCGCCCTCTCCAAAGCAAAAAACACAGCATCAATGGGACCAGACGGTGTCCCAGGCTGCGTCCTACATGAGCTCCAAGAAGAGCTAAACCCAAACATAAAACTACTGTTCAATCTCAGCCATACTACAGGATATGCACCCAAAGAGTGGCGTACAGCAACAGTGGTCCCTCTCCACAAAGGTAGTGCCTCAACGGATCCTGGAAACTATCGCCCCATAAGCCTGACTAGCTTGGTCTACAAAGCTATGGAAAGGATCATCATGGACCTCATAAATAAAGATATTGGGGACCTACAGACACTGGATCCTACCCAGTTCGGCTTTGTTAAGTGCAGATCCTGCCTCTTAAACCTGGTCGATTTCTTTGAAACAGTCACCCAGGCCATTGACGAGGGGAAGGTGGTCCACACAGCCTACCTGGACCTCACAAAAGCCTTTGATACAATACCCCACTCAGGCATTATAGATAAGCTCACCAGCTTAAATATAAACCCCTATGTCACTAGATAGGTTGCAAACTGGCTAAAGGACAGAACCCACATGGTTAGAATTGCTGGAGCCATGTCAGACTCCAAACCAGTTACAAGTGGCATCCCACAAGGCTCAGTCCTGGGACCTCTCTTGTTCAGTATATATTTCTCAGAGGTACAGGCCAACACAGAAGGACTGTGGCTGACCAAGTTCGCAGATGACTGCAAACTGGGCACCATAATTGACTCTCCAACCGACACAAGCATCCTCCAAAAGGGCCTCATAGAAACAGACAACTTATGCCAGAGCCATGGCCTCAAGCTAAATGCCAAAAAGTGTATAGTCATCCCCTTTGGCAAAAACAAAGTGCCCACAAATTACCACATAGGTGGTAATCCATTAAGTACAGAAGAAGTAATTAGGGACCTGGGGACCAAAGTTGATAGCAATCTCTCATTTGACAACCACGTGGCCAAAGTGGTTAGAAAAACATTTTATATAGCTCACCTAATCATGAAGGGATTCACATCTAGATTAGGGGAGGTCATCGTGCCTCTTTACTCATCCCTCATCAGGCCCATAATTGAGTACAATGCCCCTTTTGGGATGTACCATACCAGACACCTGCAGTAGCTGGAAAGACTTCAAAAGTACCTCACCAAGAGGATCAAAGGGCTTAAACAGATGCCATATGCTGCATGGTTAAAGAAACTCCAGCTCTACTCAGTGGCATACCATGATTTGTGCCTGATGTACTCGTAAAGTTTTCATGTCCAACCCGGAATTAATGGACATGCTGTACCTCAGAAAATCAAATCCCCCAAAAAA